>NC_033796.1:42129552-42143256 GCF_001876935.1 Asparagus officinalis | reverse complement strand
CATATTGCTTGTGGTTTAGTTTTAGTTATTGTTCGTGTTGCCCTAGAAAGCTTCCGCCGCGCACAACACTTCTAACTGTCCGTGAATGATATAAATCATCCCTTTATGAGGTGTTCTAATAGAATCATTTATTTATGACCGTCTGTGGTCGATACTGTTGGAGTTGCGGAAGCTAGATGGGTAATCGATTTTAGTTTTAGAGGATTGAGAGTATAGGAAGTAGAAAGGAAATGAAAAGTTGATAGGGAAGTGGCTAGCTTGAAGAAACTTTTGTTTTAATTGCTTCAAAACTTGTTCACAATGCTTACATCAATTGCCTATTTATAGGCACATATAGAACTATCTAGATCATAGGTATTTTACATGAAACATTCTAGAGTATATTATAATATTCCTATATTCTAGATATATCTTATTTTTGTCATATTTCTAGTCCGAGTTATCTCTAGAAGCTTTCCATATTACAAGATTATTATAGAGTGTTCTAGAATTACAAATTATCTTCTAACATATACAACATTTTTACTAAGCGGACACACGTACTGAGTCAAATCTCAAGGAAAACGAAGCTCGGACTGGAAGTTATTTGAACAGGACACAAATATGAGGAGTACCACTCCAGAGTGCGCAGGGCAAAAGGATTATACAATGGAAAATCATATAGAAAAACACCACTTATATTACTTAAGAGGTCACAAATACATGAGAGAAACTCATTTTGGACCTTCACAGTTTAGGCTTACAAGACATCTAAGAAAAAATAAAAGAAAAGAAAATAAGAACCATTACATAGACATTGAGAAGAGGAGAAGCAGACCCCATACCATAACTAAACAAACCAAGCCATTAACACGACAACATCCAAGCAGAAACTTATACGAACAGGGTCTCCTTTTTTTTTTTCCTCTTCCTTTCCTCTAATCCCTCTAAATTTATTAACCCCTAGATCTCTCAAGATCGGCTCTCATTTGTACTCCAGGATCATGTTGTTCTCAGGAGCCAAGCCAATGCAAGCCCTGAGGATGTTCTCCAGCATCGCCCTTTGCTTTGAGAGTGCATTCACCACTGGTGTGCCTGGTGGAACCTATTACAAAAGCACCAGACAGTAAGATAATCAGAAGATTGAAAGTTTTAATAAATTAATTTTTAATACCAAACTTCATTTTCGGAGCTCGGGCATGGGAGAAGAGAGTAACCGTAACAACTGGTTTTGTAACGGTAACAACTGGTTTTGTAACGGTAACAACTGGTTTTATAACAGAACAGCTCAAAATGTTCTATTATGTGCCTCTGCAGGTAACCCTCAATAAACTTCACAATAGTTAATCTAGTCGATCCGTATTTTTCACTTCATTTTTTCTGAAACGGAATTTTTATTATGGATTTACTTTAATAAAAATTCAATATGAAATTCAATCCTGGCCTAGTTTTTTTGTCTTTGCCAAAAACAGCCCTAGTAAGATTTTGTCCTTACCAAGGGAGCCTTGGTGAGGTAACTCAAGATGGTAGCCACTGGATGGAAGGAGTGGAACTTGCCCTACACACACACAGAAAATAAGAAAATTAAATAAGTAACACAATCAGAAAAAAGTCTCTTCAAGTAATTAACCCAATATACTATCAAAAGGAATAACAATAATCACCTCTCCCTCAGCCTTGAGCTGAATCCTGGTGCTAAGCTCAGCCAATAGAACCAAGTCCAGTATGATCGGCGCAGCCAAGAGCGAATCCTCACAGGTGTTGTGCAGCACAATGGTGCTGCGACCTCCCATGAATATCTCAGATGTGTACTCATCCATAGCCCTCTTGCTATCACCAACATACGGCACATACTGCAATTAACAAAATCAACCAAGTTATAACACTACAACACTATGTAAGAATTATAACTATCATAAGATTCTAGAGTCTATTACCTTGATAACAATGACATGATCAGGGTGCTCGCCAGGCTCATACAGGATGCCATTGCTTGAAACCATGTCATCGACCACATTGCTCTTCGATATCTCCTTTGATCGGAAGGTTTGTGGTGCAGAGAGATTCATGCCATCATTGTTCCCGAGATGGTTGTAGCTCACAATTGAGGTTGGCTGCAGGAAAATAGCAAACAAGTTTAATTTCCTGAAATTTTTTTTACCAAATATCGACAAGTAATGACATATTGTTACCTTGATTCCAGCCCCCACAAGGAAATCAACCAACACAGACTTCATCTTGGTCTGTCCACTCTTAAAGTCATCTCCTCCAATTAGACTGTTCCTTTGAATAGCCAATTCAATCAAACCTACAAAATTGAAATAATAGCCTTTAGCTTAAAATTCTGCACTAAAATTTGACTGAGAGACGAGATGCAAGTATTATACCAGGCACGAAGGTGTTCTGTGGGCTTCCGTTGATGTATGGAACGTTCTCCATGACGCAAGCAATACCATAGAGGGTTGATGGGGATATCTCGTGCTCGTTCTTGTCCAACGAGGCCAGCAAGTTCTCCATTGTGTCATTGAGACCGACAATCACATTGCTATACCTCTCCGTATTCGCAGTCCAAAGGACCACTACTTTGTCTACCTTGTTCTTCTCCTTGAATTCCCTGCCGCATTAAATTTTTTTCACAAATTGCTTATAACTTTGCATAATGCTATAGAATGATATGTCTCAAGAGAAAACATGCTCCATGGGATCATGGCGTACATCAACGCCAAACACCAAGACAATGTTCTTCTAACAACTAGACCATATAAGGTATATAAATCAAGATGGATCAACAATAGACAAATTCTTCAAACAAATAACCATGCACTTCCAAAGTATCTAGTCCTATAGCAAGAAAAGATGCAACAAATTCATTGATGGTAGGATAAATTGAAGATTATACCTAATGTCCTTGATGATTTGTTGGACTTGCTCCTTCTTTGAGCCCTTGAGCACGTGGTTGGCACGTGAGCCTTGGTTGGCAGCAATGAAGTCAGGGTCATAGATACCAGGGAGAGGGACCATGGACTCCATGTAGGGCCTCAGTTGCTTCTGTAGGTCAATGTCAAGCACTTTGGCCCTTGCCATGGCATCAGCCATGTTCATGTCACTTATGTCCCATCCCCCAAATACAATCTCATCAGGGTTAACCTGCCAACATTTTAATTTATAAGGAAAAAAAATTGAGATATTAACTTATCAGTACTACAAAATAAGAGTTTAAAATAAGAATTTGGAAGTAATGGGTATGAGATAACAGCTCATTTTATGAGATCTACGTGCTCGTCACGCAGCTCATAACCATCAAACTTTAAAAATTAATAAGTAAAAATAGGGAGATCGACAGCCTTAACGTTCACTTCCACACCGTTACAATCTTGCGTTATAATTCAAAAAATAAAAAGTTAAAATTCAATGAAAAGGTTTCTTGTTTCAAATATGCAAAAGTTTCATTGATTTTTTTTTTAAATTCATCGTCCATAAGATCTAGTAGTCATTGTAGCTGATCTGAAAAATGTATGATTCGTAAAAGTTTGGGTATAAAGATGTTGTTCTTGTTGTCGTATCTGGAAGTCGTTGGTATTTTCTTATATGCCGCCTCGGTTAGTAACAAGATAATAAGTTAGTACATTAAATGTATGAAGGTCTCCTCTCCTCTATCTGAAGAAGGACAAAGAAGGGGGGGAAATGCTAATACAAAAGACAAAGGGCCTCTTTCGCAACCTCGGCCGGGTTTAAACTTAAACCTGATCCGGCAAAAATTAGGCCAAAATTTCCATGTTTTTCTTAAGTTCAATTTTAAAAATTCTAAACTGGTTCTCGAAATAACCGGTTCTAAAACCAAATGTGGCACATTTTCACTGAGCTGCCAAACACAACAAAATAGTTAGAAGTGATCCAAGAAGAAAACAAATCTTTGACCAATCAGTCCAATTGTTGTGTACTTAGATAGTAATTACTTATTCTATCCAAATATGTAAAGCCATTTAATAAATAAATTATCTGCATGTTTTGCCTTTTAAAAAAAGGAAATAATCTGCGCGTTAAATACAAACCCTCCAAGATTAGGAAACTCCACTTCTTTCCTAAAATTATACGTTCCACATTAGAAAGTCATCTTCACCTTCTTTAATCTGCTCACTTTCTCAAGTTCTTCCTCCCAAACTCAAACTTAATTTCCTATTATTACTTGACTAAATTTATCCTTTTTCTTAATTTATTGCACGTCCTTTTAGAATCAAACTTATGTCCAGAAAAAAAAACATTAAAATAAAAATTAAAAACGAGGGAAATTAAGGGTTTAATACCATAGGCAACAAGCTCTTGAAAGGAGCATAAATCTCCTCTCCATTGAATGATCCAACCCTGATACTTGAAGCCTGGGTCAATGATCCGAAATAATTGGCCTGTTGGATCTTATCCTTCGTGGCCCACGAGATCCCCCTAATATTTTTGCCCAACCAAAAAAAGATTTAGCAAAAGTCCCTCAAAATATAAACAAATTATAACGAAAAAAGGATTTAACAGTAGCTAATAACAAATTAACAGTAATACTAACTCTCTGTTGGCGATAACCCCAGCAGTTAACGTTGACCCATTGTTCCCTCCCCACCCCACAAGCATCACCCTGAACCAAAATAAAAAATCGCCAAAAAAAAATTTAAACAAAATTTAGAATATACAAAAAAATTAACATGCAAATAGAAAAAAAAATATATAGAGAGAGAAAAGGGGATTACCCAAGTTTGGGGACTTTGGTATCGGTCTTGAAATTGTATTGAACGGTCTTGGGCTTGACGACCCATTGGTAGGACCCACCACGGTTCTCGTGAACCAGCTCGGTGGTCTCGTAACTGTACACCGACTCGATCTCGTGGTCCCCGTACTTCACATTCGGGCTCTCGACCTTGAAGCTCTCAATGAACATTTTCGAACTCTTTTTTTTTTTTGTGGGTTTTTCTTCTGAAATTAAAATGAAGGAGAGCGAGCTTCAAGAAAAATAAATAATGAAAAGGAAAGGATTAATTTGTTAAATTCCTCGCTCGCTCGCTCGCTCGACCGCTCTCGCCTCTCGATGGGCTCCGAGTACGCGCCCCGGGGGTCGTATTTATAGAGAGGTGAGTGTGCACGTGGCGAGTTTTCATTGGATGTCTGTCCTCGTGGGGCGAGGGTCATGCAAAAAGGAAGCACGCACCTTGCCTGTTATAGGGCTACGCATAGGAGTTTGTATGCGACCATTAAGCATCGCCGTTAAATAGAGGAAACTGAAGGTCTCACCTTCGGATTTCTATGCGGGAGGTCTCCTGTGATTTGGGTTTTCGGCGGAGGGCCGCTTCGTGCGGGGGCGTAGCTGGGGCCCTTTCGTAGAGGACGCGTGGGTGGAAGAGAGAATGCCACGTATGTTGATCTCTGGGTGGGGCCCAGGAAGGTGCTGGAATGGGGGAGACGAGAGGTTGACGGCGTTAGCCGTTAGCGTCGCTGGTTTTTGTGCCGGTGACACCCATTTCCGTTACGAGTAACTGAGTAAGAGCATCTCCAACAGCTTCTCCATCTTCTTGAAATACTCAATTTTGGGGAATATAGAGCTTTTTTTTGGTCCAACAGATTCCCCATCTCATTCCCCAAAATAGGGAAGAATGAGAAAAAATAGGGAGCCTTCCCCAAATTTGCAGCATTCTCCAAAATTTTGGGGAGAGCTTTATTATTGTAATAAATGCAATTTTTCAAAATGGAGAAGCTGTTGGAGTTGGAGCAAAAATAATTTGGAGAATATGACTTTTGTTTCTCCATTTTGGAGAAAATTTTGGGGAAGCTGTTAGAGATGCTCTAAATAGTCAATGACTGAGTAGCAGTGAGTGAATGAATTGACTTTTTACCCTTGGGTACCTCTATATATTGTAGAGTTGGCTTTGGTTCCTATTATTCTCTTTTATTTTATACTAATATAAAGCATATACTTTACATCGTAGTACATGTTTTAAATTTTAAATTTTTTATAATTAGTTAAACTATGGGTTAATAAATAAAATTGTATAATATAATTTCTTAAAAAGATATTGTAGGCGTCTAAAAATGCCTATAAGTTCTCGTATGCGGCTCGAGACGAAGAGGAGGCGATAAACATCGTCATCCACGTCAAGAAGATTCAACCAAGTGGCTCGTACGCTCAACGATCACCGGAATGATGAACCAGGTGCCTCGTGCGCTCACAGGCTATTTCTAATTGGCCTGCGCACTCATTAGCCAGTTTCAAGTGACCCGCGCATTCGCTGGTCATCGGAACGACAAGCCAAGTAACCTAAAAATTAGCCCAGCCACCGTCAAAACGATCCGCGCGTTCACGAAATGCGCAAAGCGAATCGAGGAAGCGTACCGATCGGCGAAGCAATGAGATACATACAAACGACGGAACGAGCCGAACTCTAGAAAACCACGAAAGCCTCTGGTGACCGGGACGCGTCGAAACAATCCGATCAGACCAATGGCTCGGCCACGGGCCAAACCACCGTTTGGTGGCTCGGCCAAGGCCGAGNCGACCAGAATCAGTTTTTTCGGTTCTTATATGGATTCTTTCGGGATTTGGGAGTTCCAACTGTTCTGATACAGTGGTTATGCAGTTGCTAACTAAAGATAGAAGGGATCCATCGTTTTGATCTGAAGAAACCGTAAACCAAGCCTATAAATAAGAGCTTTAGTGTTCATTTTTCGAGATCTGGAAATCAAGAGGATGAAGTGCTGTCAAATTGGAGATTGGAGCACGAATTTCAGAGAGTTAGCAGATCTGGAAATCAAGAGGATGAAGTGCTGTCAAATTGGAGATTGGAGCACGAATTTCAGAGAGTTAGCAGATCTTGGCGGAGTTCTTCAACAAAGCAAGAGTTCGAGAGATCTGAGACTCATTCCACCCTCCCGGCCTCCGGATTTAAGCTTAGTCTTAAATCCCAAGAAGAGCCGTGATTTTGCTTAGTCACAAAATCGCCGCTGTTGCAATCACTTCCTTCGTGAAGCGAAAGCACTGATTATCCAAACTTCTGCTCACCGGATCTGATCCGTAGGCGGTCCACGGATAAACCCCGGCACCGGCAACGATCCCGCACAAACAATAGACGATAAACTTCTATTGTGTGTAGTTTGAGAGAAATTGTACTTTTTTATTTAAAAGTCTTATAAAAAGGCTATTTTTCTGAGTTTATTGTAAGTGTTTGAAGCTGTAATGGACTCATCAAAGAAATCAGTTTTCCACCCAAACACGCTGGCGACCATAGCGGGAGCCGACAACCTTTCTGCAAAGGCTGATGTGTCGCAACCTCGGATTCTCATCCCGGTTGAAGAGGAGGTCGAATATGAGTTCGACCAGCAGAAGTATGAGGAGTATTTGTCCTCCCCATCCAGATCCACCTTTCCTCGCAAGTCAAGGAAGGTCCGCTGGTCTTCGGATTTGAAGACCCAAGAAGATCTCCCCGCCACTGCTGTAATCATGACCCGCAGTGTCCCGTTAGCATCCAACGAAGCCGACGCCGCAGATCTGAACTCCTTGAGCGAGGAGTTAACTACTGATAACGTGCCCGTTCTATCAAAGAGAGCACGTCAGAGACGGCGACAACGCCTTGCACGCCAGATGGCCAAGGCCTTAGAACCGGTTGATGGAATCCGCTATGAAGCGGATCTGAGGTCCAGGAGACGCCAAGCGCCGCAACAGCGGGTAGCCAACTCCTCCAACTCAACCACGAATGAATGGATCCGCGTCAAAAGGACGCGTTCAACTCTTAAAGAAAGGATCCAGAAACGCCACGTGTTACTCGCGCATGCACGAGCTTTGATGCAAGAAGCGCAGAAATTGGAACAAGAAGAAGTGGTCAAGAAGCCACCAAGATCACGCCGAGTCTGGAGGCCAAAGTCCAAACCGGCATCAAGAACAACCCAAACGGTGCCCAAAGGCATCGAAAAAACCAGAACACCAAATGGTGGCTCGGCCAAATTCAAACCACCAAATGGTGGCTCGGCCAATGTCAAACCACCAAATGGTGGCTTGGCCAAAGTCAAACCACCAAATGGTGATTTGAGCAAAACTCAGACTGGTTCGATCCCTTTCGCTGCTGATTCACTTCCTACAGTCCCGTCTGAGTTTTCGGCGACCTCTATTACTGTCCTGACAAGTTCTGCACCTCCGGTGGAGATCCGCAACAATGTGGATTTGTCCCATTTTAAGATGACCATCAAAGATCGTCTTGGCCCGTCACACGGTGATCGAGGCAAAGCTCCAGTTAGAGAGCGCTCAAGCCCGTTGAAAGGATCTCGATCAGTTTTTCAGGTTGGAGGTCGTGATCGTCCTCCTAAGCAGTGGAGGAGAACGTATGACGGAAAAAGTCACGCAAATGACCGCATTGGATTGCGTGTTGAAATCCAGGAGCCTGTTGAGGGCCAACGTTCACAAAAACGTAGCCTTAAACATGCGACTCCTGAAGACGTTAACAAAGCGTTATATTCCCAGAAGAAAACGTACTCGTCGGATGAAGACGTTATACCTGGGAAGTCATGCCAACACACGATAGGTTGCTCCAGTCATCAAACTAATGAGTTGTACTATCAAGCTGGGGGTGCGAACAAATCCAGGAAAAGAAGTACCCGAGACACGGATTCTCACTGTCCGTGTGCTAAAATTATTAAGGTGGTATTGTCAGAGTGTTGCTGTTCTAAGACCGTCCCGGAGAGTGTTTCGGTGTTTGAAAGAATCTCCACAAGAACATCTGAATCCAGACCAAGGTATTTCCGCAAGAAGAGAGTTGCTCTTCAGGATGATGAATTTCCAGAAGTGTCCGTTAACATGACCGGGAGAGGAAAGTCGACATGACACTTTAGTCCGGATCAGTTTGCCGCAGTATCCAGGCGTATGACCCGATTACGATCAGGAACCATCAGACAAAGGGATTACCAAAAAAATGCAGGAAGGACTTCCTTCGGAAGACGAGACGTCGGATGCTTGCTCCGATGCTTGCTCCGATGCTTGCTCAGTAGTAGCTTCTGATGATACAGCATCCAGTGCAGGGCAATCCTACGAATCATTTATGATCAGCGCTGAGCAAATGGCTAAGATTCTCGATGATGCTCTAACTAAGCAGAAAGAGAATTTCAAATTTGAAATGGAAATGGCTATGCAGCAAATGAGAGAGATGCATGACCAGCAAATCGCAGCACTGACAACTCATCAGGGAGAGTCTAGCCGTTGGAATAATCCCTACCAAACTGATAATGATCGGGAAGTAGAGGATAATGCCAATATGAACACCCCTCCCGTCAACAACAATAATGAGAGTGGTCCATCGGATGATAACAATATGAAGGAGGACCACATTACTTCTCCCCGAAACCACTCGAAGACAGATACGAGTGAGGATAAAAAAATGAGAGATTTGGAGAGCAAAATCAATGCGTTGATGAACGCTCAGGAAGTGAAAAGGTCCGGAATACCGTGCCCATACCCAAGAGAGTGGGAGTCAATCCCGTATGTAAACCCTTGCATTATAGCTTTCTCTAATCTCGTGGCTTTGATACCTTTTAAGCTCGGGTATAGTCGAACTCAATCACTCCGAAGCCTCTGCTGCGCACTGAAGCTCCAACCGCAACTTCGATCGGATCGTCCAAGGGAAGCAAACTCGGCTCGAGCACCGAGGAAGACGTCCTACCGCTGCCGACAAACCCACGTTAAATAAGGAGGGACATTCCCTTCTCCTCTGTTGTAAAACATTAATGATTAGTTTGTAATAAGCCAATCTTATAAATACAAATGACCCATCGGACGGGAAGTTAATTTTTTTAAACCTAACAGAAGATGTCAATCACAGTGGGAGAAACCGTTCACTCAGATGAATTGGTGGTGGCGCAGTTCGACAAAGTTACAGAGGGGATAACTGTTGAGTCCCTTATGATCGAGTTTGACCAAGCCAAGTATGAAGAATACTTGTCTTCTTCCTTCTCTGGTAGCCATGCATCACGCAAGTGCTACAGAGTCGCGCGTGTGGTCCGATCCCAAGTGGTCGAGGCAGCCACGCCTAAGAGCTCTACCCAAGCTAAAGCAGGGGTTCTATCTCTCCCAAGCCAATCAAGGTCAACCAACCGAGCCAAAGGACTGCTTGTTGGGTTCCCAATCAACCCACGTAGTCCCCCATGCAAGAGGAGACTGTGGTATGTGGCGGCACGGACCACGTCTTCGCCGTCGACACGAGTCTCCCCCTCTCCAGAAGAGCCCAATGGCAGTGATGACAAGCTTTCGCCCATCAGGAAGCCCGAGCCTCCACTTTCTATGATGGCCTGAATTACTATTCAGGCCTAAGAAGAACCAAACAGGAACAAAAAGTTTCCAGTTTTGATGGATCGAGTCGATCAGGCAAGCCTGCCTATTTAGGTGGGTTCCCCTACATTGGCAAAGTTCCCAAAACGGGTGAACTTAGCGTTCCAGGCGAGCCTGATATTTCAGACGAGCCTCACTCCAGCAGCCAAGTTCTCCATCTGGGCAGACTCAACAACTCAAGCGAGCCCACCCAATCATGCGAGCTTCACTCCTCAAGTCGTCTGTCCAAATCAGGCGAGTCACCCAGATCAGGCGAGCTCCATTATTCAGGCGAGCTCCACACAACAGACGAGCTTCACCCTCCAAATAGAAGTCAACATGCAGACGAATCCCAGCGGGACCATCCGAGAACCAGCCTTAGCCAAAAAGGCAAAACCAGAATAACTCAAACGAGCGAACCTCGCCTGAATAAATAGACGACACGAGCTTGCCAGCAGCTGACTGAAGCTCGTTCAAAAATTGACTTGTATTCCTTTGATTCTGATTACAATTTGATTACAAAAGAGAAGAGAACGAATTTGATTCTCTCCTTTGTTTAAAACTGGGTTCTTCTCGGTAGCGATGGAGTGCCTCCTTCGAATATTTGCGTCGAATTTGCTCTCCGTTGACGATCTGACCGTTTTTTTTCTCGTGGGAACGATGAACTTCTGTGGAAAGTTTTATGAGTAACTCTTGAATGAGTTTAAGAACTCTGAACGAGTTAGAACTCTGTTAACCGAGTTGTTAGAACCGAAAATTCGGTTAATGACCAAGCTGATATTCTGTTGTTGAAGAATCCTCTCAGATTTGATCTCCTGAATTTGATTCAAAAATCCTATCTCCAAGGATTTTACTACTGCTGCTGTCGAATCACCAAACCTGAGTGGTTGAGATCCTGAAAATCCAACCTACTGCCAACTCTTCCGTTCCAAAAAGCCAGCCCTTAACTCAGTTGAGTTTGTTGAGCTTTTATAGGTGGATAAGAGGCTGTAACTGCCCTCTAAATCCTCTCCTAAGTGGGCGTGATTTCTTCAGATCGTGGGAAAACAGTTCTGAAACCGTTCGACTCGTATTTGAACGAGTCAAACGCCCAATCTGGCGTTCAAAACCCAACGTCGCCTCTTAGAATTGAGACGCGAGGTTGGGTATTGGCTGAACATCATTGAACGCGAGGGTCGCTCGCGTTTTGGTTTGTTATAGTTTGGGAACGCGGGGGTCGGTGTTGGTTGAACCCCTACGAACGCGAGGGTCGCTCACGTTTAGCTTGTAGCTTGGAAACGCGGGGGTCGCCTGTACTATTGTAACTCTCCTCGATCTATGTGAAAAGTCCTCCATTTGCAGCTTTCGATTGTCGGCGCGAAAGCTATTTGATTGTAGCTTTCGTTGTTGGAACTTGACGGGAATCAACATCCATAGTGTTTTTTAGATGAATATTTGCCCACAGCTCTCTACCAAACAACTCACCAACTACGTCCAACCTTTTATTTCTGAAATCATTACACTGCTCATCAGCATCTCTAATAGTTGCTAATATAATATTAGTCATGTTGTTGTCGCAACCATCAAGATCAATCATCTCAGAAATGAGGCCGTGTTTGTAGCGATTGTAGAATTGCGAATATAGTGATTAGAAAGTCGTCTGATTATGACTTCCATTGTCGGAGCTTGATAGGGATCAGCTATCCATTGTGATCTTTAGACAGCCTACACCTGACAAGGCAAGGGCGCCTGAATGAACAAACGGCTCGAACTCGTCAGCAGTCGGCTGAAGCTCGCCCAAACTCCAGACCTCGCCTAACAAGACAAGGTCGCCTGAATGAGCAGACGGTTCGAGCTCGCCAGCAGTCGGTTGAGGATCACCCAAATTCTGGACCCCGCCTGTCAAGGCAAGATCGCATGAAGTCGACACTTGGGAAATTTCCCAAATGTTCTCATTCCGACTCCTTTGAGTCTATTCCATGAAATTGCACATTTGGTCCTTCCAACGCTGGGGGTTGTCACCACCAACCCGCAGGAGATCTCAGGGATCATCTAACTCACAAACGCACTATTCACGAGACAAACCCTCAGTGTCATTGTAAGAGGCTCATTCAGGCGGTACTTGCCGACTACCAGTGCGCCGAGGCGCTAAAGCCATCAGTGTTCGGGAGGCTTTCTCAACAGCCTCCTGAGTCAAGACATATCCCCGCCGAAGACGCCATCGTCAGAAGAGGCGAGCCATTGGTGACTTGGAGCTTCCAACAGCCACAATCAACATGACAAGAAAGGGTAAGTTCTGGTATTCGGATTCATCAGATCTTGAATATATCATGGGATTTAGATGGCCCCTGTTAAAAATGGGGGTATACACCAACGCACTCGGCTTCAAATAGGAGTGGCTATCCCGTTTGATTATGCCCGTTTATCGCCCATCTACGACAACGAGGACGAGGCGTGCTCAGCAATGAGAACATCTCAGACCTCAAGCTCAGCCTATGGCAAGCACATAAAGGTGCACATGGCGGAATCCTCGAAGGACTTGACCAAAAAGTTTGGTATTAGTCCCCTAAATCTTTCATATTTTGTATTAGTCCCTCAAATCTTTATGAAACTAGTTCCCCAAATCCTCTGGAAAGCTCCTCAATATTCATATTTTGAAATTAGTCCCCCAAAACTTTTTAGTATTTTGAAATTAGTCCCTATGATTAATATCAGATTGAGAGATTTTGGGGGACTGATTAAAAAACATTTAACAGGTTTGGGGACTCATCAAAATATCAAGATTTGAGGATCAATTTCAAAACACTTAAAGATTGGGGGCACTTTTTTCAAAAAAACAAAGATGTGGATGTCTAATGTTAAAATGTGAAAGATTTGGAAGACTAATATGGAAAAACTCCTTTCAGCATTGGAATCCAATGTGGAAATAGTTTAATATTTCCCTATAAAATAAAATAACAACAAACTGTAACAATTGTCACGTACGTTATGAATCAATTTGGTTTTCTTAGATCATCTGTATCTGGAAATTAATAAGACAAACCTGCCTAACAAATAAATGTTACGTATGTCCAGAGGGATAAAGGTTTAGCATGTAAATATCATACGTAGTTGATGAAAAATATTGCCCATAAAAGATCACGAAGCTAAACTAGATAATCAGTACATATTGCTTACTGACTGTACAATGTATCTCTTGTGCAATAAAATTTTCACCCATGAATTAGAGGCCCTCACTTGTCTCGTCAAAGTTGGCTCTATATATCACGTCAAAAACCCGCTGGGGGGATTTTTTTTTTTTTTAATTCTCAGGATAATAGGGTTAGATCCAAATACTGTTTGAGTTCTATCAAAGGACTCCCTACTAAAATCTTATGTAACCCCTCTAATTTTGAATCCGCTACTTGAGAAAGAATAACATT
>NC_033796.1:42112984-42129542 GCF_001876935.1 Asparagus officinalis | reverse complement strand
AACATGCTTGTAAAATTTTAAGTTACGAGGTGATGACTCATTCAGCGAGATGAATTATCAAGGAATAGATTGGTGATATCTTCACTTTTAGACGTGACAAGTAAAACAGGTCTCAACGCATGGCTATTTCTTAATAGCTCATTTAGTAAAATGAGATGACACCAAATATCCATAATTTTCTTTTTATAATTACTAATTATATAATGATACTATTTCTCGAAAATCCAAGATCCGCCGTTATACTGAACTCAGTTAATTAAGCGGATCGCCAAGAGATCACTCACAAGCAAGTTCAATCCACCTTGTTATTCACCAAGTTATAAATGTTTATTCAAAAATTCGAAGAGTAGACATTTTTATAAGGTAAATGTGCTAGAAAATCATCAAGCACACATAGTAACGTCCATCCTCCTTCAAACGTTCATGACCATTCTAAAAAGTACCTTCCTAAGTGCACTCCTCTTCATAATTTCCACGTGAGAGGGCTTGGCATTCAATGATGAAACTCGCGTCACCAATGGAAAAAAAAAAAAAAAGGGTGACGACGAAACAAGCATTAATTAAAGACGACAGAAAGAACATTAAAGAAAGAGTGCTGCTACGGGGACCCAAAATATGGGACCAAGAGAGGGGACATGTGAGGTGTCCCCTCCCTATTGCATAATGAGTTGGTCATGCCAACTCATTATGTAATAGGGAGGGAACATATCACCTGTCCCATCCATTGGTCCCATATTTTGGGTCCTTAAATCATTTTCCTTAAAGAAACTCCTACGGCCCATCTAGACCACAGGACCCATCTGTGGCCCATCTCTTAGCCCTAGGAATCTTGTGGCTCCAATGATTCCAAAAGTGCTACGAGTGGGTCCAGTCAAAGGTGCCCCTTGTTTCACTTTTCATGGTCCACCTCATCCCTCAATCCCCAAAGTTCCACTTAGGAACACACATTTTTTTCAGTTGAGGACACCCACATTCATTTTGAGAATTTGAGGACCCTATTTTCAGTTGAGGACCCATCTTCTACACAATTCCATTATGTGAACGAGTGACAAGTGTTGTTTCTTTCACTTTCAGTCCCCTCCCCTTTCCATGGTAGAGCTTGGCTTTGGTGGATTGTCCTCACATTGTGAGAGAGAGGAAAGAAGAGCAATAATGGAGTTTGTGTAGTACTTATAACCATGTGCTACCTATGATAGTGTGTGGCTATTTTTGGTGCTAGAGGTTAAAATTGCGGTTCTTGGTGCTTTCATTTTGTACTACGCATAGGTGGTTCATGAATCAAGTGATGTTTATAGACAAGTTTTACTGGCTTAGGTGAAGAAATCATTGTTGGATGCTTTAATTCACATGCCTCAATTACAAAGAAAGATCTTGACGTAACAGTTGGCCTTTAGCTTTAATCTTTATTTAAAGAATGCTATCCTCCTAAATCATTGAATAACTTAGATATTGCCTAATTCTGAAGTGCAGCCATCAAACCCATCTCTATACAAAGAGAAACCTTTATTAAACAGAAGAGTAATTTCATACGAATATACCATTTGCAATCAGAGTTGGTTAAATTACACTAAACCCCCAAGAACTTTCAGCGTTTTGCGGTGAACACCGAAAAACTTCTAAAATTGCACTATAGCCCCAATAAATATTAGAATTGTAGAAACCCCTAATAAGCTTCTGCATTTTGTAGATAACCGCCATGACGGCCAAAGTCCACATTTTGCCTTGGCGATACATTTTAGATCCTAAAAGTAGATTAAGGCCATCATCGAGATTTATCTGCAAAACTTGGAAACTTATTGTCGATTTTCTGTAATTTCGATAGCTATTGGGGGGTTTCGTAAGATTACAGAAGTTTTTAGGAGTTTACAGCAGTTTACAGCAAAACGGCGAAAGTTCTTGGAGGCCTTATTTGGCAAAGGATTAAGAGGAGAGATTAAGAAGAAGAGTTAATATAGTTAGCCCATATGTTAATCCGAAGGATTAATATTTTTAATTTGTCACGTTAGTTTATTCTAACAATTGTGTTCATTTTCTGGATGATGACAAATTTCTTTATAAATAGAGGGGTTATCTCTTAATCCATTTAAATACCTAGATTTCTAAACCAACTCTTTTCCAAGGGTTTACTCGTCTTAACCTCTCTCTAAAGGGATTTGTACGCCCTTCTATTATTTTTTATGTTTAGCAAATTATGAAAGGTTAATTTATTTTACAACCCGTGTAAATTTTTTATATTTAGCCCGCTAAGAAAAGATTAACTCTTATTAACTCCTCACTTAACCTTTTGTCACACGGAGCCCGGGGTTTAGTGCAACAAAAATGATACAGGCACACCTTGTGCCACACCCTCAGCCACACTCCCCTCTCTCTGCTACAGTAACCGGGCCCACATGAGATTTATTTATAAATCTCATGTGGGCCCGGTTACTGTAGCAGAGAGAGGGGAGTGTGGCTGAGGGTGTGGCACAAGGTGTGCCTGTAGTGCCACTCTTAGTGCAATTAACCGTAATGATTACATTTGCCTTTTGTTTTGTTTCATCTTTAGCAAGTAGAGGTGCAGAGCAACTCGTGCTCTAAAGGTGCATAAATTGGTTCCTCTCACTTCCTTTTCACCACTTCTCCATATTCTTCATTTGAAAAAAAGAGCACTTTTAGTAGCTAGAATTCCAAAAGGATATCAAATTTTAGCCTCAAAAGTCTATTACGTTTACGTAAAGCTACCTAATTTGGAGCCATTATAGCTACCAAATCCATCAATTTGGAGTTATCATATCCTTGCTGTCACTTGTCAAGATCCCAAATCTAATCTGTTCCTTGATTTATTATTATTAATATTCCTTAAGAATCTTCTGGCACATATAATACATGACCATCTTTGAACCTAGAAGTAGCCGCCTATAGTTTAAGGAACTCATCTTGATTAAGATCGTATGATAGCGAACTACACTTAAAGAGTGACCAACATTATGATAGCCGCTTTTTACTACTTTGAGACTCGACCAAGTGATGGAATGTTTTAGCCAAGCCTCTCCCTTTTTGCACATAATTTATGTTACTTATTTGTTTTGTTGGTCAAATTTGGATGCTCTTACATTAGACTATTAGAGTTAGGAGTTGTCTGGCCACACGCAGCTGCTAACACTGTAGCGCATGCATGCAGCTTGAATCTATATGTTTGATTTTAATTTTGAACTTACGTAACTTGTTCGTTGTTGTTGCGGTCATGAGTGTTTGTTTCCGCTCGCAATTACCAAGTTTTTATTGAACATATTCTCGCGTGTGATATGCCATTATCACACGTAGTAAAATGGACGAAGAAGAATTTGAGCCGTTAAATTGAGTTGCTCCATTTTATTCAAGAAAATTGAAGTTCTTTTTAATGGAAAAGAATGTTGAAGTTTTTGATGCAAACGCTTGCATACGACGCTTCAAAATATTTGTAACATGCGCATCCGTTGATAATAAACATGTTAAACAGTATTTATTTCCTTTTCCGGGGCAACGATTCTCACTTTAATTTGGCGAGGAGGGGTGTCGCAGCTGAAGTTGCGAGTTAAACCAGATATCGCATTTGATTTTGACTGCAAGTGTGATTTATGATTTACATTTATGCAAGTTGTAAATTGCGACTGCAACTGTTAATTGCAGAGAATAAGGGGCTGTTTGTTTTGCTTCTTTTGCCCCTGATTCCCTATCAAAACTGACAGCTTGTTGTCAGTTTTGACAGCTTTCTTGTCAAAACTGTAAGCTGTCAGTTTTGGCAGGGAATCAGGGGCAAAAGAAAACAACCAAACAGCCCCTAAATATCAATCAAATAATACGGCGGCGTGCAATTAATAGTTGTATCGCATGCTATGTGATCAATTTTCTTTTTTCCATAAGTCTATCTAATTTGTTTCTGAAGCGGGCGAATGAAATTGTTATCCTAACCAGAGTTGGTGGCTACTGCTGAAGGCCAGATTCATATCGAGCTAGCTCAATGCAAACCTTCAAGATCAAAACACAAAGCTCAGAAGCGGTCAATACCCCTGGCCTAATTTAATTCATTTTGGAAGCTTATGAACAATAAAATTGTGAAATCTGATAATAGTTTCAATTTCTGAGGATGATGCGTGTGCTAAAGAGAAATTGTCTGCGTTATTGCGAAATGGGCCAAGTTAAAGTAGAGTCGGTGCCCAAAGATTCAGCACTAGGGAGGATCAAAACACTGAGGGAATACAGTCACTGAGGAAAGCTAGTACAGGCTGTCCGCATGAATTATGAGACGATCACTTCAGATCACCAACAGAATCAACCACTGGTTTTGGGTGCAGCTCCCAAAAACATCTAGTTTGTATTACGAAACAACATCGATATCAAAATGTAACACACTAAAACATCTATAACTGATGAACTTATGGCGAGTCTAGCGAGTAGGACCTCAAGCTTCAATCGAAACGCCTTCTTTTTTGGGAGCAGGCTTGTTTCCAGGGAAAGTATTGCGAGAGACGTCTACAAGTGCTTTGAAGCTGTAGGGCTCGTGCATTGACAGC
Source organism: Asparagus officinalis (assembly GCF_001876935.1). Classification (NCBI taxonomy): domain Eukaryota; kingdom Viridiplantae; phylum Streptophyta; class Magnoliopsida; order Asparagales; family Asparagaceae; genus Asparagus; species Asparagus officinalis. Next base: position 42,125,010 of record NC_033796.1, on the reverse strand, counting down.
TCTGAGAGTACTTTCCTGTTCAGCTGGATGTTCTCCTTCATCAATCCATGCATGAAGTTACCATAGTTCACCTGGAAAAAAAAAAGAACAAAAAAAGTGTTATTTCTCAAATGCAATACGAATTAGAAAACAGCCTAGCTTATTGCAACGAGTTAATATGTTCAACATGCAATCAGCAGCTAATTAAGCCTGACAAAAAGAGGGAGAATTAAGAACTCTCATATTAGAATCTACAAAAGAAAACATAAATATTTCTAGAAAAATGATTTAAAATTATTTAAGAGGTTCAGGCATATGGCATCTCCTCACAGCGGTCAAAGCCAGAAACTGTAGCCAACATTAATCTATTTAATTAGTTTAAAAAAACAGGACATATGCATGAAAATTTAGTAAATATTAGACTTGTAAAGTTTCTAGTCGTAAAGTGGAGAGATCGATCTGAGTGTTGGGTAGTCCTCTACATTGAATTTCATACGCTAGAGGATTATAATTCCGATCTGGAATCCAAAAACTGCTCTCAGTTTTTAATCCAAATGAAGCAGTCATCAGATGGCAAGATACACGAGAAAACCATGATTGCGGTTTACTCCTGATGACACAAAAACACATCACCCAGTGCAGGAAGGAGATAAAACAAAGTTCGCTGGGAAAGTTAAGAACAAAAAAGACTACTACGTAATAAAAGAAATAACTGCGTTAGTATACTATTGCCTTAGCCTTAGGACCTGCTACCAAGGTTGTGCCGTTGTGGAAAGCGGGAAATGTAGCGAAGCAGTGAGGAACCACTAAATACTATTTAGGGCTTTAGCGGAAAAAAGCTCAAAGTCAAAAAGTAGTCCAGTTTAAAGATGTGGAGGCGGAATTAGGGGAGACAGAGAAGCTTCAGGAGAAGCCAGAGAAGAAAGCGTCGTAATAACTAAAAAAAGAACAGAAAGGAGGTGGAGCTTCAACGACGAAAGGTCGAGTTCTGATGACGAGAGGTTGATGAGAGGCAATGGAGCTTCAACAACGAAAAGCAGTGGAGCTTCAACAGCGAGAGGCGGTGATGGAGCTCCAATGATCTTCGATGACGAGAGGCGGTGGCTGCAATTTTGGATTATATTTTTCTTAGGTTCGAACAGCGGAGAGAGGGGATCTGGAAAAGAAATGGATTTTAATTTAAAAAAAAGGGTCTGGTTCAGGTCGGGTACGAAAAACCCATGTACTTCAAGAATTTTGGTTGAGTTCGGGTCGGGTATGAAGCCAATAATTTGTATTTGCAAGCACTGTATAGCCCTGCAAAACGCTTTGAAGCATTTTTCAACGCTTTTACACTGACCGCTATTTCAAGCTAATAGAATCGATGCCGCTAAAAATCACTCCTTTTGACGATAGCAGTGTGGGCATAGGCCACTATTACTGCACAAATATTTGCCATTATTTACAAAACTACCTGCTACCAAATCTTCACTTTGTTTCTATGATTCATATCCTTGTCGTATGGTATACAATATGGCACATACCAAATGTCATTACATTAGTGCATAAAATATTAGCTTCCCCTTGGTTAAAGCTTTAGAAGTGCAAACAGAAACTTCATCCCAAAAGGCTAACATATTTCCTAGAGAAGTGTATTTTTCCCCTTCTATGAAAAGAAGGAATCAGGAGAGAGAGAGAGAGAGAGAATGAGTATATCTTCTTATGACACTAGAATGCAAGGGAGGGAGGTGGTTAGTACATCTTCTTATGACACTAGAATGCAATGAACAACACATATTGGTCCTCTCTATCGACAAAATTGAAACCTTCAAGGGGAAAATGGAAAAGAGAAAGCAACCACAACTAGAATTGAGTGCTCTTGTATCCTGATACTTATATATTACAAACAGAATGTGAATGCTTGATATGAACACGATTCCATCTTAAATTATTGTGGCCTTAGTGAAGGGAAGCCTACAGGGGGAAAAGAAAAAAGAATAGTGATAATTAGACTACAAACTCCAAAGTTCTTTTGTACTATACTACTACAAGAGATAAAAAGTAACTCATAAATTTTGAGAGCAATTCCCTTACAATTTTGTTTTTAGTAGTACAAAAGTGGTTAGAGTTTCTAGTCTCATCTATGTTGCATGAATACAAGTACGAGTACGGATGCCAGTACAAGTACGGGGCATAGCAATTTTATAAAAGCTAGAGTACAGGGACACGACAATACTACTACTTATATACACATATATTATATACTGGAATAATAATCTATATGAGAACAAGAATGAGAATTGAAATTTCTGTAACATTTTCATGTTTCTTTTATTATGTGGATTATAAATTAAAAAATCACTAGTTATTTGAACTAGACATCCAAACAACTCTTCAAAATCATAGTTCAGAACTTGACCTATGTCCAACAAGTTTTCAAGAAATGAGTGTGAAATGTAAGATATATGTCTAGGAAATGTATGACATGTTTTACATTAAAACATGTACTATATATCATTGAGTATATGCCCAAATAAATGGATGCATATATGCAAGGAGTGTCCAAGGGGTTTGGGTACGGATACGAGTACAAGTACGTGTTGGGTACGGGTACAGCTTCAGATTAGAAGTACTCATGTAACATAGAATCTAGTTAGTATTATACCCATAGAACTATTGCACCACTAGGATTACTATTCTTCCACTTATATCTTAGTGCTCCGATATTATGATCTAATGAGAGTGATATACCTGACAATTGATTCCTGCAACACCTTCACAATTATGCCCATAATTTTGTAGATACAACTATCAGGCTTTCTTGTGTCCTCCTCCATCTCCAATTTACATAATACAAACATTAGCCGAAAGCATTTTGTTATATACCTATGTGGTATAACAAATACTAATGGAAGTAGTTCATCTAGTCACTCACTAATGGCACATCTCCTATATGATATACATATATCTGGGCCACATGCTAGAGTGCAAAAAACCAATGGAAATTAAGAGAGCAACAACAACAATAACGATGTATCCCAATTGTTCTAGGTTAGGTACAAGCATTATATTTCATTTAGCTCTATTAAGTGTCATTTGTTGAACTTATACCTATTGCATCAATTTCAATTGTGTCAATTGATTTCCACTTCATTTAAGGGCTAGTTTGTTTGCACAGAAGTAGCTATGAAGTAGCTGAAATAAATGATGGAAATGCTACTTTTACTACTTTTAAGGGAAAAAACATGTTTGTTTCTTAGGAAAAATTACTTATGCTTCCTCAATTGCTGATGTAGTGCCAACATGTCACATCATTTCCTAAGTTTCTTTCAGCCCCTTAGGATTGGAAATGCTTCAGAAGTAGATGAAAATACAGTAGGGTCCACATATGAACGGGAGGACTGTGTGATCAGGAATTCCTTAATTTATAGTGGCGCTACCTATTCAATGGTTTACAACTTTACGTTAGCCATTTTTGCACATAACACCTCTAAAGTAAAAAAAATCATATTCATAGCAAGGATTTTTTTTATTTAGCCCTATTCTTTTGCCTTAATTTATTTCGAAGACGCACACTTCTAAAATCCTTGATTTATAGTGGACTGTGTGATGAGGAATTCCTTAATTTATAGTGGCGCTACCTATTCAATGGTTTACAACTTTACATTAGCCATTTTTGCACATAACACCTCTAAAGTAAAAAAAATCATATTCATAGCAAGGATTTTTTTATTTAGCCCTAATCTTTCGCCTTAATTTATTTCGAAAACGCGCGCTTCTAAAATCCTTCATACACTAAAAACATTCATGCTGATTTTAATAAAAAATTCATGTTAATGTGCTATAAAATATTATAAATTGACATAATTTAATATAAAATGCTATAATATTTGTTAAGAGTGTCAGTGTTGCTCAAAGTATAATGAAGGGAGATATCCTCATTATGGTTATACCTTTTTTTTTTGAAAAATATAATGTGTATTCAGGACTCCCTAACAATTTCAATTGCTTTCCAATAAAAAAAAATGAATGTAAATGAAAGTACTATTTTCATTACTCCCAAAAATATGTGAAACAAACAAAGAGAAGTATTACTTCCAATACTTCCTACTTCATAATTTTAGAATTTACTCATTTGATGTACTTCTTACTTCAAATACTTCTTGTCATCCAAATGGGTCCTAAGTCCATCTCCTGCTCAATTATCACAATGCTAGTTTATTCTAATCGGTGCATGTAATAGAGAATGTTGCCGCATGCTCAAACTCTCAATTAATTCTCTCATTTGAACTGCAAGATAAGCAACCTCTAATTATTTGTAGATGTACTCATCTCCAATCCTATCTGTTTGCACATCGTCAGAAATTTATCTCAGCATTCTCATTTCACATGCATTTGTCTTTGTATATGTTGTTTCTTTGAAATATGCCATTAGTCTCCAAAAGTTGTATGACCAACGCTTAAGAGATGTGCACAGTATGGCTAATAAACCTGTATGACATTAAGCATATAGACTAGAAATCATGTAGCTATTAGCTGGCATATTGCTTCAGTTTAGAACTTGCATGCTGCCATCCTGCATCAGCCTATGTTTATTAGAAGCAAGCTCTGCAGTTTCCTCATCCTACCCTTGAATTGCTAACTTTAACAATCCAAGCAACAACCACTCTTCTTCTACTGAAGCATAGTGAAATGACACTTCTACTTGTAAATGTCTACCATCCCCAACAAAGCTGCCTTTGAACCCTAGCTGTAACTGCCTCCTTCCCACCCCTGACCTCCCAAATTCTAGTTCACATCATCAGTAGTGATGGCTAACATGTTGCATACCGGAAAGAGAAATCCACTTGCACTACTAAAAATCCCACTTCCTATGTGCATCACTGCATTGTTTCTTACAAACAAACACCATAAGCCCAACAATCAGGTAGCATAGAAATAAGCTGCCAGGACTAGTATATATATATGAAGGCATATAGACTGCGGGTCATGGAAAACAACCACAATCACACTATACATGCAGACAACCAACTAATCACTTCAGAGCACAAGCGCCATAGCACAATTGCACCTGAAATACTGCACTGAGTGATTGCAGAATCTCTAGATAGTTGTACAAAATACCACGGGTCAGATTAATATCAAAAGAACAATAGAAGAAAACATCGAAGAGTTGGGGACAAATTGTGTTGGACATGGAGTTTCGCTATCATGGCCAAGCCTTATAAACATATATAAGAATATCAATTGACATTTATTTGGTTTTTTCTTAAAAATTAAAAGCTTTTCATTTTTCAAAAGGTCATATTTCCAACTTTTTGTTCCAAATAATACCGGAATCAATGTTGAGACCAAGTTTTTTGGTTAAATAACTTAATTTGCCTTCTTTTATCCACTTCTTTATTCTCCTCAGAATCATAGAGGCATTGAATATTAATCCCTTCAAATAGTCTACCTTTCCACAGTTACAAAGAGAACAAAAGAAGATATTTTCCCCTCATTCACTACAACTTTAAAAAACAAGTCATGAAGTCTTCAAATAAAGCTGACACTGGGATTCAGAATCCATTAGATTTCTTGATAAATTTATACATTGTACTTTCCTCGTAAAATCCATAAATCATAACGTTGGAGTGATTATTTGTTTAACAAATGAAATTTCTTTCCCAATACCTGCATATTGGGGGTTTTATTAACCCCCTTGGTGTTGATTGTCCACGTAGCTTATCCCAACACTACAAATTACGTGCAACATCATCAATTTGCCATTTCTTGTCTCAATCTATCAATAGCACTTGCAAAAGCGTTGTTCTTTCATTAAGAGACTCATAGTTGTAGGTTGCATATTTGTTAATTTGCAAGTTCATGCTATCTTGTGTAGTTTGTATTTGCGGAATACTAATAAATATCATGTTAATCTTATATTTTGTTCTAGTTGCTTCCTGCTCATATTTTTCGGGAAAAAGAGTATACAGTAAACCATCAACAACAAAGATTCTGCATTTCTTCTACCTTCATTCATAAAGGAATACAATTATACAAGGAAAAGTGAGGAAGCAGGCGTACCCCATGGAGACGGGTACCGGCATTGATTCTCTCGATCCACAGAGATCTCATGTCCCTCTTTCTTGTATCGGCGCATTCCCTGTTAGATAGATGAAGCTCTTTCCCAGCTCTTTCCCTCCGCTTATTCTTATGCAATTCTCGCCCTCCCGTCAGGAAATCCCTTTGCCAACTTAAATATCTTGTCCTTATTCATTTTCACTTCTCTTTTTTAACCTGAAATTCCCAAAATATTCACAAATTCATTTCTTTAGACATCAAATTCGAAAGGCACTTGATCTGCTTAAATATTATTTCCAAATATCACAAGAATCAACATTTGCAGAAGAAATCAAACTCGAAAATGGAATTAAAAAGAATGTACGGGTGAAAAGAAAAAGAGATTTCTCACCTAAAAGAAAGAGATCTGAGCTCACCGGAATCTAAAAGAGTGAAGATCGTCGCCGGATTCTGGCGGCAGAAAGCTGGGGAGCGTCTGCTGGCGAAAACGAGGCGGGCCTTGGAGCTGACGGATTCTGGCGGCAGAAAGCTGGGGAGCGTCTGCTGGCGAAAACGAGGCGGGCCTTGGAGCTGAAACGGTGAAACCCCTGGGAATTCGATAGGGGTTTTAGCTAGCGGGTTTTCGGAGCAATTCTAACTTAATACCCAAATCCGACCCGTTAAGGTGTCTTTTGGCAATTGCCAATTACTAGAGGTTAGGGACAAAAACAAAATATATTACATAAGTAACATGCGTTGATTTGTCTTATCATATATAATTTTCTTTTTCTGATTCTGAATTATATAGAGAACATATATCATTGACAAGATTCCAACTTGGGCGCCTACAAAATAAGACCTCAAAAAAAAAAGAAAATTATTTTTTTGAAGGGGGCGGGGATATGGAGGACCTTATGTTATAGATATGCATCTTTACCCGCTTTGTTTTTTTTCCTAAACATCCAAAAGATAGAAAAAAGGTGATGCTAAATAAATTGAAATTTTGGGTTAACAAGAGACATGTAGAAGAGGAGAGTAAATCTTTAGAAGAGGTGAATTTTTTTCATACTAGTAAACTTTGGGGGGAAAAAGATCTTAAAGAGTCAAAAATCATGCAGCAGGGGATGAATACATATAGATTATCGTAAATCTTGATGGACATATTACTATGAGCTATTAGTGTTGTCAAACTGTCAATTGGTACCGGTAACAACTATGTTGACCACTAACAGATATGTGTATCAAATTTGTGTTAAAGTAGGTGTATTCATTCATTATCTATAATTTTATTATATTTGAAATGTCTATAAGATTTATTATTATTATTATTATTGCGTAAATTGGAGAGCTCAGAAACACGCTTTTCCCTTATCTAAAATATTGGGTTTTATCATTATGTGTTAGTTGCATATTAGTCCCTAAAATTATCCATAATTCGTAGTTATTCCCTTAAATCTCAGTATTTGCTCACTAGACCCTCAAATCAACAGTTTTCTTGCAATTTCATCCCTTTATTAGCTTTCCTATTATTTTTCTAACCATGATTGGGTTAGCCATTAACCCAACATATGCAATTACCTAAATATCCCTCTAGTATATGTTTCACTCTCAAAGCAACCCAATTATATAGGACACAGAGGAATTATTATCATGGAAAGAGTTCTAAAATGGGTTGGGTGTCCTTGACTGTAAAGGAAGAACTTTTTTTGCTTGGATTTTAGGACGGGATTGTGGGTTTAAAATCGCTAAGAAATGGGTTGGTGAATTTTAAATGATGGTACAACGGGTAAACCTTCTCATCTCGTTAAAGATGACGGAGTACTCCCCTCAAAACCGACATTACTAAACCAGAGAAATGAAATTGCAACTAACCCCTTTTAGAATTCTTTCCATTATATGTTTCTCTCTCTCTTTGCAATTATAGATTTGATGGACTGATAAGCAAATACTGAGATTTAAAGGACTAATTTGCATCATGGATGATTTAAGGGACTAATATGCAACTAACCATATTATTATATGTTTCTCTCTCTTTAACTAGGTTTTCCTAGACCAGTGGCCGATCCAAGAAATGATAAGTAGCTATTTATCTAAAATTAAACATATAAGACTTAATATCAGAAAACCCTCTTCACTTTAGATGATTATCATATAACCTCCCATAAATTAAAAAAAAAGTAAAATTCCCTTAAGTTTAGGGGTTATAAAAAAGACCCTTTAACTTCAAGATTTTATTAGAAAACCCCATAAAAGTGTGAACCATAAATTTCACTAACAAAACATCCCGTCACATAATTTTACCCATTTATGTGAAAAGTTGTAATCTTGAAGTTAAAACACCCACGTGCATGAAATTACAACCTTAAGTTTAGGGGTTTTCTGATAAAATCCAAAGTTAAAGGGAGTTTTCTGAATACCCTAAACTTAAAGGGTGTTTTCTGATATTTTTAAAGTTATGGGGGTTTGTCTTCTAATCGTCCAAAGATGCGAGAGGTTTTCTGATGTTTACTGTAGGGGTGGAAACGAATCGAATTTGAACGAATAGTGCCTTATTCGAATTCGAATTTGGCTCAAATGACACTATTCGTATCCGTGTTCGAATTCGACTTGAATAATATTCAGAAATCGAATTCGCTTCCTTTAGTTGTGTACCTGTTCGGTAACTATTCGCGAACATTCGATTAACAATATTTCATGTTTTGATATCAAGTTATTCATCAACTATTCGATATCTGTTCGGTAACTATTCGATTAACAGCATTCGATTAACAATTTTTGTTTCTAAATACAAAAAGGGAAATCGAGGCTGGAACTTTTACCGGTGGGCGTCGCCGCGGGGAGGGACGACGGCGTCGTCGCGGGAGGAGGGCGTCGGAGAGAGAGAGGATGGCAGGTCCTCGGAGAGGGAAGAGAGAGTCGTCGCGGGGAAGGAGGAGGGCGTCGTCGCGGGGAGGGAGTACGGCGTCGTCGCGGGGAGGGAGTACGGCGTCGTCGCGGGGAGGGAGTACGGCGTCGGCGGGGAAGAGAGAGTCGTCGGCTGAGAGAGAGAAATAGGTACTCGGTTGGACTTGGAGGCGGAAAGTGGAAGCGATGGTGAAAACCTAGCTCCTCTGACATGTCTATTTATTTATGGGGTAGAAGTTGTAAGGCAAATTTTGATGGGTATATTTGCAACAAGTTTAATTAATAGGATTAACATAAAAAGGTTATCGAATAGTTAATAATCAGCCGAATCGAATACATTTATAGTTAAATTCTATTTGTTTATAAGTCCAATACTAAAAAATATTCATTTAGTATTAAATGAACTGTCGGATTAAATAAACCGAATATCTGGACAAATATTAACCGAATTGTTAATTAAATATTTGGTTCGTTTTCACCCCTACAAAATAAAACCTAAAAAAAGAATTTTTTTTAAAGGGGGCGGGGATAGGGGGACCTTATGTAATAGATATGCATCTTTAGCCACTTTGTTTTTTTTTCCCCTAAACATCCAAAAGATAGAAAAAGGGTGATGCTAAATAAATTGAAATTTTGGGTTAACAAGAGACATGGAGAAGAGGAGCGAGTAAAGCTTTAGAAGAGGTGAATTTTTTTCATGCTTGACTAGTAAACTTTTGGGGGAAAAAAGATCTTAAAGAGTCAAAAATCATGCAATAGGGGATGAATATATATAGATTATTGTAAATCTTGATGTACATATTACTATGAGCTATTAGTATTGTCAAACTACCAATTGGTACCGGCAACAACTATGTTGACCACTAACAGATATGTGTATCAGATTTGTGTTAAAGTTAGCGTATTCATTCATTATCTATAATTTTATTATATTTAAAATGCTCTATAAGATTTAATAATATTATTATTATTTTGCGTAAATTTGGAGAGCTCAGAAACACGCTTTTCCAATATCTAAAGTATTGGGTTTTATCATTATGTATTAGTTGCATATTAGTCCCTAAAAATATCCATAATTCGTAAGCAGTCCCTTAAATCTTAGTATTTGCTCACTAGACCCTCAAATCTACAGTTTTCTTACAATTTCATCCCTTTATTAGCTTTCCTATTATTTTTTCTAGCCATGATTGGGTTAGCCCTTAACCCAACATATGCAATTACCTAAATATCCCTCTTAGTATATGTTTCACTCTCAAATCAACCCAATTATATAGGGTACAGAGGAATTATTATCATGGAAAGAGTTCTAAAATGGGTTGGGTGTCCTTGACTGCAAAGGAAGAAGAACTTCTTTTGCTTGGGTTTTAAGACGGGATTGTGGGTTTAAAATCGCTAAGAAATGGGTTGGTGAATTTTAAATGAGGGTACAACGGGTAAACCTTCTTATCTCGTTAAAGATGACGGAGTACTCCCCTCAAAACTAACATTACTAAACCAGAAAAATGAAATTGCAACTAACCCCTTTTAGAACTCTTTCCATTATATGTTTCTCTCTCTTTGCAATTATAGATTTGATGGACTGATAAGCAAATACTGAGATTTAAAGGACTAATTTGCGTCATGGATGATTTAAGGGACTAATATGCAATTAACCATATTACTATATGTTTCTCTTTCTTTAACTAGTTTTTCCTAGACCAGTGGCCCATCCAAGAAATAATAAGTATCTATTTATCTAAAATTAAACATATAAGACTTAATATCAGAAAACCCTCTTCACTTTAGATGATTATCATATAACCTCCCATAAATTTAAAAAAATCAGTAAAATTCCCTTAAGTTTAGGTGTTATAAAAAAGACTCTTTAACTTTAAGATTTTATTAGAAAACCCCATAAAAGTGTGAACCATAAATTTCACTAACAAAACATCCAGTCACATAATTTTACCCATTTATGTGAAAAATTGTAAGCTTGAAGTTGAAACACCCACGTGCATGAAAAAGCAACCTTAAGTTTAGGGGTTTTCTGATAAAATCCTAAGTAAAGGGAGTTTTCTGAATACCCTGAACTTAAAGGGCGTTTTCTAATATTTTTAAAGTTATGGGGGTTTGTTGGCTAATCGTCCAAAGTTGCGAGAGGTTTTCTGATGTTTAGCGCAAGTGCAACGACATGAGCTAGGATTTTGTGTTCATTTTTGGGTTTTGGGTTTCCAGCATTGTAGTGTTGGGCTTTTCAAGTTTGGGCCCTTTTTGATTTTACTTCTGGAAATTATAATGGCCTCTTACTTTCGAAATGGGCTATAGCTTCGGGTTTCACTACTAGTGCTTTTAAATGGGTTAATGATGCAATTTTTTTTAATAACAAATTTTAGGGGAGCAACTGCACCCCTGGATCATGTGTAGATCGGCCTCTGCCTAGATCGCTGATCCTAGGTCTGGTTTAGTCTTATTGAAAAATTCAAAACTAACGTCGGAATTAAGTCCTCATCAAAACTAGACTTAACCCATAGCTCTATGTTAATTAAGATCCGAAGCAAGAGACAATCGTTAAGAGTTGGATGTCGAGCTTTGCTACAGGGACCCAAAATATGGGACCAATAGGTGGGACAAGTGAGGTGTCCCCCTCCTATTGGATAATGAGTTGGCCATCATTAATGATGACCAACTCATTATCCAATAGGAGGGGGACACCTCACTTGTCCCCCCTATTGGTCCCATATTTTGGGTCCTTAAGGAATTTTTCGTTGGATGTCGAAGCCCATTTATGAGTCACCAAGACACCGACTATGTTGACGAGCGTTACGATGAAACGATCACATGACCCGGTCAAATTATATGAAAAATTCCGCTAAGTTTAGATATATATACCATTCATCCTCAAGCTAGCCACAGCAGAAACAAACACAGTCTTCCCTTTTTTATGCAATAATAACAAACAACACGAGGATCTGTACGTACGTTGACGTATTCCAGCAGTAAGAGACCATCTACAGTGCCCATGCATGCTCCAAGATAAAAGGACAACGCATTCGTTAATCGTCTTTTGTGTACTTGCTATGACACTTTGATACCTTTGGACGGCAAACGCTAGAAATATTGACACCTTAACTAAATTCCCTTCA
>NC_033796.1:42105454-42112974 GCF_001876935.1 Asparagus officinalis | reverse complement strand
AAACTCATGAGTTTTTGTTGTAATATATGGTCTCAACTCCTATATGAACTTTCTCCTACGTAAGAGACCATAAAGTACTGGAGATGTGTTTCACCGTAGGCAAGAACAAGCCTGCAAAGGCGATACCTAAAGAAGAGGAGAGGAGGAGGAGAAGGAAGGAGAAAGAGCGAAAGGAGGCGAAGAAGGAAGAGGAGAGGAAACAGAAGGAGAAGGAGAAGAAGAAAAGGGAGGATAAAGAAAGGGAGGAGAAAGAGGAGAGGAGGAAGAGAGAAGGGAGGGAAAGGGAAAGAAAGAAACAAGATGACGAGAAGAAGAAGAAGGAAGAGTTGAAAAGGAAGGAAAGGGAGAAGAAGGAGAAGGAGAAAGCAAAAAGGAAAAAGAAGCTATAATCTACCCAAGGAGAAGTTGAAGTGTGATGTGTGAACCTACTTTTCTGCGTCTTTTTTTTTTTTCCTTTGCTCTCCCATGAAAAAGTGTAGCTTCAGGATAATAACAAAGCAAATATTGTTTACTATTGTGTTCTTCAAATGAATCTTTAGTCCTTACTTCATTGATTTCTTTTGATTAAACCTAATTTATTATATACATGCAATTGGAGTGGCTTTGCCAGTCATATAATTATCTGTTATTTAATAGATGATTACGTACCATTTGTTACGAGAGGTTTGGTAAATATTAGATTGAAATGAGTTACAATTGTCTAAATTAATAAAATAAATAGTCCTTAATTACTCACCAAATAATGCATAAGAGGAAGGTTTAGATCATATATATTTTATTTTATTTTGGTTCTTCTCTTTCTTTTACATACAAATACACGCATATTTCCTTTACCTCCTCAGATTCATTTCATACATATCCTCTCAAGCCACTTATTCTCCAATGATCTCATACGCTTTTTTCTCTAAGTGCGAGTAGCACTTTGGATTGCTACCCCACTCCAAGTATTGACATATCCACTACACCACCATCCCCCTCTCCTGTTCTTATGATATATAAAAAAACCCCATGAATCTGCTACATTTGTACAACACAACCGTCACTCTTCCTCTTTTCTTCAAACATTCAAATGCAGCAGGCTCTTCAGGACAAGTAAGCATCAAATGCTTGCTTTCAGCTTCTTCATACCTCTTCTTTAGCCTTAGATGCACAAGTCATCACTGCCTCACCCACCGTTAGAAATATATTGTCATGGCCTATAATCTCCATAAAATGTGAAGCCTGGAGTTTCTCGATTACAACAGGTCCAGGATTCGCAAGAACAAGCTGCAAACAATACTTCAAATTGTAAGATGCAATTTCAGAATGTCTCAAGTATTTGATATTATTGTGTTATTTGACAAAAAATTATCTCATCTCTCACCTCAATCTCTCTCTTTTTGAGGGTTTTGAACAAGTCCTCCAAGGCATGGATACCGCTAGTGTCAATGTCAATAACCGCTGCGCAGAGAAAGAATTGAGATAAGTAACTGAGAAGAAAGAAGTCACATGAAGAAGAAGGGAATAGTGGATGCTTACGCGACAACTCAACGATCAAGAAATTGATTCGTGGCATGTCTTTCATGCTCACTTTCTCTTCCTCATCTCTCAACCATCTCAGGATCCTAAGATAAAGCACGAGATAAGTGAAGTTGGGAATTTTTGGTAGGAAACCAAGAAAATTAGAAGCTTTACAAAATTGAAGGAAATAGATCTACTGAATATTATAACACAGTCCTCTGTGACTTTTAAATCTGTGGTTATACATATACAGTAAATCTCCCCCCGAAAATACAGATATAGTAGATTCCATAAAAAGATAAAGCAGTAATACATAGTGTATATTTGGTTAGGAAAACAGTAAATTTGGTATGAAGATAAGGTAGTCGACGTATAGCACCCAAAAATAAACTAGTTATAATGCATAGGTGTACTTAATGCAATTTAGCAAAATATGGTGGTTTGACTTAGTTATTCCGTATGATAATCTGCTTATTATGTTGATGCATTAAAAAATATTTGTTTCTAGGTTCTGAAATAAAAAAATACACTTTCAAACAGCAAAATATGAGTCTACAACTGAAATAAAGAGGGCCTTAGAGGGGGGAAAGTGTTTTCAAGAGAGCTTATACCTCTCCCTGATGTAGTTAGAATTTGAAAAGTAGATAGCCGAATCAACTCTCACAATCAAGACCCCTGGAACTTTTTTCGCCTCTGGATATTGCTCAATATTCCTATATATTGTAGTCCTTGGAAGATTACCAAGTAAAGCTGTCCTTGGCCGTGTTACTTGAAGCAGGATTTTAGCAAATGATATAGAAACCTGATCATGAGAAGGGAAAAATAAATAATAAGAAAAAATATTTACAGGTGGCAAGTCATGAAAAACAGTACTAGGGGGCCACAATAAGAGGCTTACAGCAATTAAGAGTCCAATTTCAACTGAAACGAAAACTACTCCAAAGAAAGCACCCATGCAAGCAACAAAGTCAAATTTATCGATCTTCCATATTAGAAGAGCTGCCTCGAAGTCTATGAGTCCAATCACAGCCGAGATAATGATTGCTGCTAAGATGGCATTTGGTGTATACTTGAAAAGGGGAGTAATCACCAACAATGTTAATAACACTACCACTGACATAACCATGTTCGAGACAGCTGTTTGGCATCCAGCCATGAAATTAACTGCAGACCGCGAGAAAGAGCCTAGAAAGCAAAACATCACATATTTAGTATAAGGTACTCCTAAGTCTCATATTGCAATAAATCTTTAAACTTTATTACTTACAGGTATCATGATGTATGGTGTAATTACACAGGTGACCCTAGAGTCTGCATATATATGACATGGGTAACCATGAGAGTACTGGTCATGTAATGACTGTAATGCCCTAGAGTCTTTTTTTCCCCTCCTCACTTGTAGATACACTCAATAATCTAATGATTGCTTGTGTAGATATGCATACTCTAGTGTCACCCGTGTTATTAGGTCATACGTTAAGGTGCCTAAATGTAATTAATCCTGATCTGTTTGTGATTCCACATTCATTATGGTTTCTTACCGGTAGCTACATAGCAAGAAGTCATCGATCCAACTATATTCATTGTTCCAAGTGCTACCATTTCACTATTTCCATCCAACTGGTAGTCCTTCATGGAAGCAAATGTTCTTCCAATTGCTACGGCTTCCTGAAATTTGTTGAGTTATATATAGTTCAAAGGAAAAGAAAAGAAAATACCAATTTCTTTGAAATTTTAAATCAGTTACTTTTACTATTTAACATACCGTCAAAGCTACCATCCCAGCTACAATGCCGATCCTAATTCCTTTCGTGAGATACGAACCACTGAAATATATTTGAGAAACAGATGATGGGTTGATGCCTTGCTCTATTTTTCTCACCTAGATATTTAAATATTAGTTAATATTGATAGCAATCTGAAAATAAAACCCCTTGAAAGTTTTTTTAGAAAGAAATCCAAAACTTACAATTTGAACGCCATCTTTATCCGCACGTGTGAGATAAACAAGCAATGTGGAAAGAATTACAGAGATCAGTGGAGCAATTGCAGGCACCCAAAAGAACCTCTTTTTCTTCTTCCCCTACTCATCAAAAATAACTTAAAATTAGTTCCACAAGACCATAAGACCAGCTTTTGTGTGTATGTATGTGTGTGTTAAAATGAGATAATAAGAACAGATCATAAATTTTAGCCAAAAAAAGAGCAAATCATAAATAATGAATCTTACTATGTACTTAGCAACAAGAAGGAATGTCAAGAAAGATGCCGCTATTAGTATCGTTTGCCAATTCCACTGCAAAGTTGAAAAAAAGTTCAATACATACCATCTAATGAAAAAAAAAATCAATATTGATATAAATAGAAGAGAGCGATGATTCACTTACTCCATGGTGGACAGAACCCCACACTGATTTCATAACAGAGACAATGTCACTCTTCTTTGTGAATTTCTGAATACCAAGAAATCCTTTTAGTTGTTGGAGTGCAATAGTAATGGCTGCCCCAGCCATGAATCCAACAATTGCGGCGTGTGATAGAAAATCAATTAAAAACCCTAACCTGAACAACCAAACCAAAAATTATATGACAAAATGGACCAAAGATATTAGAAGTTCCTATTATCAATAACTTCACCGAACCTTAGAAATCCCAGTGCTGCTTGAGTTACACCAGCAAAAAAGGTCGCAGTGAATGCAAGTCGTTGATACTCTTCCTTATTAGTTACTGGATCTATTTCATTTTGAAGAAGGGTTCCTAGCAAGAGAGATACAACTGCTACAGGCCCAATTGCAATATCTCTCGAGCTCCCCATCACTGCATAAATTAGTGGTGGTACAAAGCTAGAATCTAACAATCCAAAGACCAAAGTTAGTACATAGATGAGAAAGTCATTAACGAGATTTCACTTCAAAACGATAAGTAATGAGCACTCACAGAGTCCATATTGTGGATCCAAGTTCGCGAGTTTTGCATATCCTATATCCTATTTCAGATGGCGGAAAATTCATAAAAAAGAATTAAGTTGGATAAATTTCATTCATTATTGTTATGTTATATACCTGAGGGATACAAAGGCTTGCAATGGTTAATCCAGCAATGACGTCACCCTTGAACTTAGTAAGATTATAATCTCTCCCCCAGTTGAAGATTGGAAAGAAAGATTGGATACCAAGTAGGAGTTTCTTTGATTTAGGCTGGTCCTTGTATTCCCTTAAAGGGTCATCAGCAAAGAAAGTCTCCTTCAAAGTTTCAGTGAACTCACTCATTAATTTCTTCCGAGGGGGGAAACCCACCTTGTAAAGTGATGGCAAGTTCTCTGTGTGTCGGCGAGAAGAAGGCAAGCTATGAATGTCTGATTCATTTGCATCTGGTTCATCAGAAACTGAAGTGCCCATATTGAGTTTTCACCTGTGCAATGAGTGAATAGTTAGAATGCAGATTAAAAACTACACTTTGAATTAGCAGTCACAAGTATATTACGCTAAACAAGTACTTATACTACACAATGTTAATTGTTGTTCCAAAAGGGAGGACAGAAACATACGGAAATACTTGCACTATTTTGAGATAGAAAAGCCTTCCCTACTTTGGGAGATGCAAACAAAGATCCTTATATAGGACTCAAGTACAATTGCAGGTCAAACTTCTCATTATAATAAAACCATATCATTAATTGTGAACGTAGATGTAAAACAAAGCACATTCAAGGTGAATGGAGAGGTCTAGAATGCAATGATGTATTGATGTATCAACATATGAATTAAAACAGGACAAGATTTTCAACTTGCACCATAATTCTTCGATCATGATCTGTTAAATAACCATGTAAGGTGTTGACTTAGATGATTAGATTGTTTAAACTACTCATTAGATTGTTTAAGCTATTCGCTTATCCATTTGCCTCAATTATTCATTTATATAATCAAAATTTCAGAGTCAGAAGAGCAGACAAGTTGACATTCATAAGATAAGGCTACCAGGACATAAATTGATCTGTGAGCTATTATGCTTGCAGCTTCTGGTCGTAGTGTCGAAAGGTACAGAGTTTATGGTTCTTAAAATTTTCTTTTGCGCAATTTGTCTAAAGGATGACAATTCTCAATGACAGAGAACAAAGGAGGTTTTGGTAGTAGGCAGATCAGAGTACACCTTGATCGATTGCGTCAAAAAAATATGATTTTTAGTTCATGACCACATTTGACCATATTGTGAAACCTGTTCTAATTAGTCATACGTGGCATGAGGCGTGTAATTAAGAGATTATGAGTATGCAATACTCCATACTTATATAAATCAGTATTCATCTCTACAGTCATCCTCAATGACAATGGTAAAGCATGGTAAGTTTCGGGCTACACGACCGTAAATTCTCTAACAATCTAACTGATCTCTTCCACTGTGGAAGCTAGGTGAGTTGCAGGGATCAAAAGAAGAACTTAGCACCCAAAGGTTAATTTATTTCTCAAATTGCAAAGCATCAATATCACCAGGAGAGTTCTTTTTCACTTCTCAGAAACACCAGTGCATAACAAGTTCAAAACATGATCTCAAATAGAATATTCAACTTGATAGCTTCATAATTCAATAGTGTTAATAAAAGAAACCATTTTCTCAAAAGCCCCAATATAAAAGAGAACCATTACTATTTCAAAACTCTGAGTGTTTTATGGGGATGGATGTTTCCCCTTTATAACTTGAGGTTTTATTCCCACTGTCGGCTTTAGATAATTGCTTCCAAGCGAAGACTTTTTTGAGTTCCAAACACATAAAGGGCACTTAAAAACTCCATTAATATTGCCTAACAATATCCTTGCATTCCAAGACATCAGCAAGCAACAAACACCGGCTGCACTTTCAAATTATATATTTAAACTTGTGCTTTTATTATAACTAGTTATTATAATTAACTTGCATGAAGAAGTCTAAGACAATAAACCAATGAAAAAAAAAAACAAATCATGATCATGAAACCAATCAGCGAAACAAAGCCCATTTCACCTATGATAGTGTAGGACAAAAATTTAGTGATGAAAAAGGTAAATAATTGAAAAATTCTCATTTTTTACCTTTTGGAAGGCCACAAGAAAAAAGCTCCAAAGTGAAGCCAAGGATTGTGGGCACCTAATCAATTGATCCTACAATAAAGAGACAGGAGAAAGTTGAGAGATCCTTCCTCAAGAGAACTCAACCTCACGTTACATTCAAAAGGAAATTGAAAATTCAAATAGAACGAGAAAGGGGAGTAAAAAGAAAATGGGAAATAGGAAAAAGAAAAGTAAAAAAAAGGTGACGAAATCTTTCTGGAGGAGGAACTTCGTTTACTTTTCTAATGTGGGTCCCACGATGTGAAGGCTTCGGCAAACTGGATGGTTGCTGGAGCGAAATGGAATGGTATAATGTGCTTTGAAATTTGGGGTCGGGGTTTGGAAATGCGTCCACGTTCATTGAACTGACGAGGCAGGAAAAAGGGACCAGGTCAATGGGAGGAGCTTAAAGCGGTGATCTTAGTGGGGACAATAAATAAGGAGGTGACCATCAAGTCATGCACACAAGTTTAGACTCTAGATTATTAAATTTCATAAAATCCCTTAGCTTTGTCAAATTTGAAGATAACCCCCTAAACTTTAAACATATCACTTAACCCCCTTAAGTTTGGCGTGTTTCATTGGACCCACCAAATGTTTTCAACTTTATAAAACAAATTCCCAAACGGCGGTTGATGAAAAGGCACGAAGATAAAATATCCTTTTCAAATTAACATACTATAATTATTTTAGAGCGATTGCTCTGATTAAGATTTTAATTAAATTTCTCCCAGAAAAAGCCTTATTATCTTTACCCTAAATCACGCAAAGTTTAAGGGCTTATATGAATTTACCTTTAATTTTCTAAACATGAAAGCAATGATTTTTTGGGGTTATTTATCATGCTGATGGAGAGTTCGTTTCTTTTAGATCATCAACTTCACGAAGAATGAGCTCGCCAACTTGCTCTTCATCATCACCGATCATATATAT
>NC_033796.1:42103140-42104913 GCF_001876935.1 Asparagus officinalis | reverse complement strand
GACGTACTTAACGTCGGCAAAGGGCAATGCGTCGGCAAAAGTATACTTTTGCCGACGCAGAATATAGCGTCGCTAAAAATCTTATCTTTGGCGACGCATGATTGCGTCGGCAAAAGTGTAGCTTTTAGCGACGCATAATAGAGCGTCGCTAAAAACTACATCTTTGGCGACGCAAGATTGCGTCGCTAAAAGATATTACTTTTGGTGACAAAATATCTCGTCGGCAAAAGTGTTACATTTAGCGACGAAATATAGCGTCGACAAAAGTGTTACTTTTACTGACGCTTATCGACACTAATTTGCATCGCCAAAAGTAATATATTTTCTATCAAATTCAAGCCTACACTGAATCTGAACATCCACAAAAAATTTGCTCCATTCACATCAACATAAAAGTCTATTTTTCCATTTCCCCTTGAGCGCTAAAAGCGTTAATTTACAAACTTCCTCTTGCATACCCAAGTACATAAAGTCTCAAAAACAGATTACATCAAGAAAACTAGAAACAACAATCTCAAATTTGTATCATTAATTACAAATAGTTGATGACAAAAGGTACTAATGGCGTCAAAGATTGACAAGCCTCCCGAATTCTTGAGCAATAGGACTTGTAGAGTGCTTGTCCATGTAGAGTGATTGTAATGCAACCTGTTAGCCACAAAGACGACAAACTGGAAACTGTTAAGTGAATTCAATTGATAATAAACTCTCATGTCAAAGTAATATCGTCTAGTGAACAAGAGCCTTTGTGATAAATAACAGCAGCAAGTCATGACAAAAGTAGGGTGTTACTTTGTATCAAAAGGAGAAACTTTAACATAAGACAATGCATACATTCTCATACATATAGTTTGCTGCTCTTGTTTGAATAGATATTTACACATTGAACATAATAAAAAAACTTAAATGCAAATTCCTTACTGTCATAACTACCAGTTCACTGGCAAATTCCTTACTCTAAGGAGCAACTGTTAAAGGACGCATGAGTATGGCTTAATGAAACAGAACATAAAATGTCAATGAAATCATATATAATCTCTAGAATCCAAGACACATGACTGCTAGTGATTATTAAATAAAAATAGTAAGAAGAATTCTAAAACTTTGGACATCAAACCATAATTCATCGGTCCTTAACGGAGAAAGTGAAGGTTAGATATCTCGTGAATTGAATGATTTCTACATTTTGGAAAATCGGAGAAAGTGAAGGTTAGATGGTGTGAGGGAAAAAACATGGTAGAACAGAAGATAACAACAAGAATGAAAGACGATCAAATTTAGGACCATCATTCAAATATCAACCCTCTGGACGTCTATGCTATAGTCAAATAAAGTTTTATACTTTGGTGCAAAAACAAGATACATGAGTTAGAAATTATAAGTAAAGTTATATTCCCAAGGTATCAACATGATACTAAATTCTTATGTATTGAAATGTGAACAGAAGGTAGACAGTCCCAACAAATATCAACCCTCTGGACGTCTATGCTATAGTCAAATAAAGTTTTATACTTTGGTGCAAAAACAAGATACATGAGTTAGAAATTATAAGTAAAGTTATATTCCCAAGGTATCAACATGATACTAAATTCTTATGTATTGAAATGTGAACAGAAGGTAGACAGTCCCAACACCTAAGAGCACCATGTATAAGATAACATGTCATGTGTCAAAACACAAGCACAAACGACGTGGTAATTATGTGGGGAAGGTAGTATTAGAAGTAGCAACATGAAACTTGTTGGGTGCTTAGGTAACCAATAACAAGATGCT
>NC_033796.1:42100529-42102140 GCF_001876935.1 Asparagus officinalis | reverse complement strand
CGGTCGACCGGACCGGTCGACCGCCGCCTGATTTTCCTGATTCTGCTGCTGATGCTGAAATTCCTTCAAGAAGATTAGTTTAGGAATTATAACTTTTCTACTTATGGTGTAGATTACCTCAAAATGGTTCTGATAGGATCATAGCTGCAATCTTATAGATTAGAAAGCTAATCTCAATTGATAACTGAAATGGCATGGTTTATACACTCTTCCTCCTTTACAATCATTGACATCACAATCTTAATAGAAGATCTCTAATCTAACAAGCACTAAGCCTAGTCATGATCCTAAATTAACAATCTACTCATCTTGATTCTATCAATCTCTTCTCTATCTTTAATCAGCAAGTATAATTACTATCACTAGTTACCAACCGCGCAACAAAATTTTTAGGATTTTTAAGCATTAATTAAGACTATTTCTTGCATAGAATATACCAAGTAGGGAGATAACTTGAGTTTAATTACATGCTTAATGAAGAAAAGTGGTCTAGGGAGACGCCCGCATCATTGTACATAGACTAGTTGTGCATGAAAAGCCCAGACCTTTCCTCTGCAAAGGGAGAAAAATAATGGAATTCATAATATACAGGGGACAATTTCATACCCCCTCATAATACTGGAATGTTGTGCATAACTAGTCCTTATCTAATTTTAGAACCCTCATAATACACAAATGTTGAGCATGACTAGTCCTTATCTAATGAGACATTTGACACTGTTTTGCATAATAATAATAAAAATTCCAGTGCTTATCAAAATCCCCTTCAATTTAATTTTAAAAATATATAGTATTCAAAAGAAAATGAATTAGCCAAAATAAATTTGGGTAATAGTGAATATGTAGAAAAGTTATATTATGAGAACATAGTCTAAGCAGTCCTTTAAGTTTTACCTCTCTTTTCTCATAAGGTTCCAAGTTTCTATTTTAGGGACTTAATTGTCGAAAAAAGAAAATTAAGAACTTTTCAGAAAAGAGGGATAAATTTTAGGGGCTTGTAGTAAAATGGCCTTATGGACTCTTTGGGCTATATTCTCGTTTAAGGCCCATGAGGAGAGACAAAACAATAAATCCATGTTCATTACATTTTACAAGAATAAAGCGAGAGCAAATATCACTTTATGTAAGGACTTCTACAATCGGACGTAGAGGCCTTAAACTAAGAAGTCCAAGGATCAATTGATGTCTATGTCCCTCCTGTCCTCATTATTCGTTCAGCGGGTATTGTTCCGCCACTGCTATTAAATGGGCCTTGGGCATAGGGGGAGCCCAGTGATCTCAAGCTTTTACGTATTATTATTGGGTAGGCTTTAGAGCATCCGTAGGTGACCACAACCATCTGCTGGTGGGCACCCGGTAGTATGGTGTGCTTCCCTGTTGGTGGGAGAGCTTAAACTCTTAATCTACTGGCAAAAAATAAAATAATATAAAATTGGGACAACAAACCTAGTTAGGAAATAGAGTTCTATCAACATATTAGAAAAATTCGAGCAAGTTGACAATCAACATTAGAGATACTTTGCATCGGTCCATAGTAGTAGTGACCTAATTACCAACAATTCAGATACTAGACAGCCAACCAATATCTTAGTCAATAAACTTCCCATTTAT
>NC_033796.1:42077050-42100519 GCF_001876935.1 Asparagus officinalis | reverse complement strand
CCCCCCCCCCAAAAAAAATAAAAATAAAAAAAAACGAAAACAAAAACAAAAAAACAAAAAAATCGTTACCCTTGAACCAGCATTCAAATTTCAAATTTGAATCCCGTTTATTTCAAGAATGAGTTAGTGACAAGTATGCTACTTCTTACTTCTAGCTAACAAGACAAATTTGGTGAATCGTCATATCATATCTCTTGTTTGTTTACGGTTACTGATTTATGGAGGAAAAGAAAGAACAACATGACAGATGTACTAGACATATACAGATTGTCCAACAGCAACAACAGCCTAAATATTAACAGAAGATTTTAAATATCGAAGCCAATTGCTAGTATTCAAGCATATTTCACCCTAGCTCAATAATTTGAACTTTCAAAAACTCAGCCATTGATTTGCTTCTTAATTACCCGTAATCAAATACTCTTCAACAAATCTAAACAAACCACCCAAAATCACTCTAATCCCTCAGATATCTCCGGAGAAATGAAAACCAACCTCCAAATCTCTTCCAAACTCTCCGCTCATCCGTCTCTATCTATTTATATCCTCACCCCTCACTTACCAAGCCATGACCTCTTGACGTACAATAGTCATCTCCATCCACTGAAAATGGCTACAAAGGTCTCATGCTTCCTCTTTCTCTTGTCAACATGCTTCACCATCACGGCCATCGCCGTCGCTTCTCCTCCGTCGTCGTCGTCGCCGCCTTCTCCGAGTTGCTCTGACAAGATAATGAGCATGATGGATTGCTTGGATTACATACAAGAAGGGAGCAATGCGAGCTCGCCCGCGGCCAAGTGCTGTGACGAGCTCAAATCAGTCGTGAGCACGAGCCCGGGTTGTTTGTGTGAAGGGTTTAGGATGGCGTCGGATTTAGGGATCAAGATTGATATGGCCCGTGCGCTGAAGATGCCTCTGGCCTGCTCCGTGCCTCTCCCTCCTGGTGTTGGTGACTGCACTGGTATGTTGGTTTTTACTGGTTGAATTTTAATTCGGTGCATAATTTCATTCTAAAACTTCGTTTAGAGTGAGGGGGTCTTTTTTAATTGCGGTTCAAAATCATCAGCAGGGGGGGGGAAATAAAGATACAATCTTCTCTCTACTGCCATCTCGAAATCTTCGACTAATTATGATTCATTTCATATCTGATCGATGTAATATCTCGCTTGAACCATACTCTCTTTGTTTTTTGTACAAGATCAAACATAACTATATGGACACTTAGATCTTACATGATTAAGATTAAAGAATTGGTACTCCCACTAACTAAAGTGAAGGTTATATTAAAAGATCGGCGTATATTATATTAGAAAACATGTATAAGAAAATTACAAAGAAAATTAATGATTACACAAGTAATGGATGATTATTTGAGAGTATGTATCCCCTGAGAATGCTCCGCATGCGTGCGGGGCATATGAGCCGCGTTGCAATTGGGATTGATAGGGGGCATTTTATTGTATCTCATGCAGCCGCAATGTGCATCTCAAATCCCATGCTCGCATGCATGGTGTTCTGATGAGATGTGTTGACGATCACGGGGATATAGTTTCAGTTTTATATGAAATCTTAAAGGAGTTATCTGTTATTCTACAAACTATAGAGATTCTAAGTAATTTAACAAACTATAGAGATTCTAAGTAATTTATCCTAAAACCATGAAACATAATTCGGAAAATAAATAAGTAATAGCATACTAGAAGATTTCAAACAGACTCTTATGAGTTCATACGCATGTCAGTATTCTCACATTGCCAACAATTCCTAACGTATAATAGGGTCATATCTAGCCATTTCGAAGAATTAACAAAACAAAAATTATATTGTTATACTAGTAACTCATAAAGTATTGCACGTGAAAGTTTTAATTTTAATTTTATGAAATTTCCTCATTCTTGTGTTTTGGGTGCAGTTACTCCTGCCCCTGGCCCTGCTCCGGTTCCCGGTGGTGAGTGTTCCGCTATTTCTATGTCATGCCAATCTGTAGCTTAATCAGATGCTACTTTTACTACATTTAGTCTTCTCTAATTTGATTATTATAAAAGGCACCAGTTTCCTTTGATTATTAATTTATCACCACCGTCACCGTCCACGCCATCTCCGGCTCCATCAAAGCCACCAACTCCTCCGACGACCGCTCCCCCCGTTTTGCCGCCTGTTCAGGTCCTCCCTGATCAGCCTACTTCGCCTTCGCCGTCTACGTCCGGCTCTCTGAGGCTCACATCTTCACTGCTGGCTCTTTGTGTCACGGTTGCAGTTGCTAGCTTCTCCTATCTTTAGTTCTCTTTTTAGATGGTATAGTTAGTTTGTAGTGTGGATATGACTCTCATTGTAATAATTTGTCTTGCGTGATCTATTTACATTGTGAGACTTGTGGAGAATTGGTGTACTTATTGTCTCTATTCTTTGATTCAATAGGCTAGTATATTTTTTTTAAACTTTCTATTAGTTTATCTCTTTATCACTGAGCCAGATCTCAACAAACTTTTATTCTGCTTATTTTTGTGCATAAAATCGTATGTTCATATACCCAAATTCATGATATAGGTGTCCATATATAAATTTACAAGCAAACCACAGAAAATGCTTACCAAGCTATATATCAGCATGTAGTTTTCCTATACTCAGCCTGCAGATATTGGTTTATGATAAATTTTTTCTCCTTAATATCCTCAGCTAAAAGAAACATTTAAGTGAATCTGAATCATTGGTATTC
This sequence comes from Asparagus officinalis, assembly GCF_001876935.1. Taxonomy (NCBI): domain Eukaryota; kingdom Viridiplantae; phylum Streptophyta; class Magnoliopsida; order Asparagales; family Asparagaceae; genus Asparagus; species Asparagus officinalis. The sequence continues at coordinate 42,097,803 of NC_033796.1, read as the reverse complement.
AATACATATGCATGTGGAGATCTGGAGATTGTCTTTCTTATTGGCCTTAAACTTAATTTGCACCAAAGGGCATGTTTGGGCTTTTGATAAGTATTGATGTTTGATTAAATGGAAATAGAATTACAAAAGTAAATAAATAGAGTAATCATATTTGTAAAAATATTGTTTGGTTTGCAACTTTGTAATTAGGAAAGGTAGAGGGACTTGTATTTTATAGAAAAAACTTGCAACAAAATGCTACGGTCAAGGTGGGAGCAAAAGCTACAAGGGTCAAAAAATAAAAATGAAAATACTTCATCTCATCAAAATAAATCTTTTTATAGTAAAACAGATAATCATTTACCCCTAAGCTTCCTTATTTGGAAAAATTATACGTGCCTTTTGCACTAATTAGTTTTTAAACAAACACTAAATTTACATTAAACTTAAAAGATACATTTCCTAGAATATAATTGCAGACATCCAAACAACGAAATTAAAGTTAATTTCTTACAATAAGGGGCTGTTTGGTTCGCTATTATAAGGGGTGGAAAACTCAGAAAACCCCACCACGTCAGATATTTAGCCCTCCACATCAGTTTTTTTGTTTTCGTCCATTTCTTTGTGCCACTTTGGTTCGCTCGGATGGAAGAGGGAAAACTCTGTTGAAATCGCCACCAGCTCAGATTTTTTTCCCTCTCCGATTTCCTTCCCCAACCGAGTGAAATTGATAAAAACTCTGTCACGTCAGATTTTTTTCCTTCTCTGCTTTGTTTACAAAAGTTTTCCTTTTTTTCTATGCGAACCAAACACAAGAAAAATAAATACATTGGTTTCTCACCATTTTTTATGTGCGAACCAAAGCAAAACAATCTATTTCTTGAAAAAGTTTGGAAAACTCAAAACTTATATTTCTTTACATGGAATTGCATTTCCCTATATCAAGGAAACGAACCAAGCAGCCCCTAAATGTTACATGCAACATCTGCTGAAATTTAATTTTGTAACAAACCAAACAGCCTCTTAATGTACAATAGTTTCCATACTAGCTAGTTTAACACAGTCCACAATGTCCAAGTGGGTTATATTTTATAGCTAAAAGTTGTATCTTGGTTCTTTAGTAGAATTGACTGTAAAACTGCTAACCATCTCTTTTACATTACAAGTTGTAAGTAAACAAAACCCTCTATTGTTGGATTTAAATCTAATTAAATCTATTTGTGGGCACATATGATTAATCAAAGTGTATTACTATCTTTAAGGATAACTCACTTAAAGTGATCAATCAATTTGGGTTAATAGATATTTAAATATATCATGGGGTTATATGTGCAGATACCAGATTGTAATTGTAATTTGATGAGGGGCAAAATTACAAATATACAACACCTATATATAAGGGGTTATGGTCCCTAATCTAGGGTTAACCACTCTCATTCTCTTATCCCCATCTAAAGAGATCCATAAGAGAGAAACCCTAAGGTTAGAAGATCATCAAAACCCTAATCAAGTTTTCTTTAATGGATTCAGGTATATGCTTCCGCACCTTTTGATTCTTGTTAATCTCTTTGAATTAAATCATGGCTTTATGGTTTAGATCTCAAGTTTTTTATTAGATCTAACAAGTGGTATCAGAGCCACCATTGATTTGTTCTAAGAGATTAAGATTAAAATTAGGGTTCTTTGATCTTAATTTGTGTTTGATTCGGATCCATTTTCGGATGAACAGGAATTTTTTTTTATTTTCGTGTGAACAGCAAAAAATTTATTTTGGGTGAACAGTAAAGATTTTTATTTTCGGATGAATAGTAAAATTTCCAGGTTGTTTGGTTTTTTCTTTCGATTTTTGGATATGTAGCAATTATGAACTCTAAAGTTCATTTCTTTTGTGTTTGATTCAATTTTTGAGGTTTGGATCTAAATGATTTGAGTTCAAAAATCGACAGGAAAAATAATTATCTTTTTTTTGGGATTTTTTTATTTGTCATCAATCTCCAAAACTCCTCGTCGGAGTTGATTCAGCGGCGGCGGTTTCAGATTAAACCCTCAAGGGGTTCGTGCGCGTGAAAACGTGCGGAAATTAAGGAGGTGGTTACCTCAAATTAAGGAGGTGGTTACCTCAATTTAAGGAGGTGGTTACCTCAATTTTTTGGCGAGGCTTGAAAGCTTCAAACGAACCTTGCGTTCGTTAGGTTCGTTTTCAAACGAACCTTGCGTTCGTTCTCTAATGAAACATGCGTTCGTCAAACGCTGCGTTCGTTGACGCTGCGTGCGTTCTCAAACGAACATTGCGTTCATTCGTTCATTGCGTTCAAGTCGAACATTGCGTTCATTCTCAGGTCGAACATCGCGTTTGTTTTCAGACGAACATTGCGTTCGTGCTCAAGTTGAACATTGCGTTCATTCTCAGGTCGAACATCGCGTTCGTTTTTCAAACGAACCTCGCGTTCGTTCTCAAGTTGAACCCTGCGTTCATTTTTCAAATGAACCTCGCGTTCGTTCTCAAGTTGAACATCATGTTCATTTTCAGACGAACCTCGAGTTCGTGCTTAAGTGAGTCTCGTACTCAATACAGTCGAAACCTGCATTCGTCGAAACCTACGTTCGTCGAAACCTGTGTTCGTCGAAACATGCGGCGAGCCTCGTGCTCAGTCAAACGAACCTTGCGTTTGTTCCAAAATGAGCCTTGCGTTCATTTTGGTGCCCTTTTTTTAAACATTGGGCCTTGACTTGAGAAATTTATTAAGAATTTGGACCTGTATTTAATTATCAGGTATAAGCTCCTTAAGCTCGTTTTGGGCACAAGGATTAATTGAATTTATCAATTAAATCCTATTTGTGAGTCATAATTCATTATGGGCCCTTAATTGCGCTATGGAAATTCAGTTGATTTAAATTAAATTTGGTAGTGGATCAATTAGTTATTTCAAATAATATGACACTAAGGTATTAAAGTTGTCTTTCATTCTAAATGATCGATTGAAACAAGAAGTTGCCAAAGTAACCTCTCTTGTGTAGATTGTTCATGAGGGATGTTAGATGTTTGTGTGTATGTTTTTGTGTAAATATTTAATCGGCCCAAAGGAAGGTTATTATTTATTTTTAGATTGCATACGCATCTGTGATGATAAATACGTGACGATTATAAGGTTTACATGTGGATAATGAATCGATCCAAAGATAGTTTCATTATTTGACATGCGTTATTGTCAGTATTTGATCATTGCAACAAGGTATCACTTGCAATTAATATTATTGTCCAAAGACTTGATATTAATGTTGTACCAGATATCTTGAGATGAGATTTATCTTTATTTGAATTTTATTGATCACTAATTAAGGTTAAAAATCTTTTGTTTATTTCAGCTAATGCATCTGCTGCAACAATTTCTGCTAACATCAACTCAATTCCCATGCTCAATGGGTCTAATTTTAAGGTTTGGAAATAGAACATTTTAATTGTTCTTGGCTGCATGGATTTAGACTTTGCATTAAGAACTGAACAACCACAACCTCTCAATGCGGATAGCACTCCTGATGTAAAGAAGGAGTATGAGAAATGGGAATGTTCAAATCGCATGAGTCTAATGATCATTAAGCGCGGCATTCCGGAAGCCTTCAGGGGCATAGAATCCGAAGGGATTACTAAGGCTAAAGATTTCCTTGCCAAAATTGAGAAACGTTTTGCGAAAAACGATAAGGTAGAAACAAGCACGCTTTTAGCTCGCTTGATTTCAATGAAGTATAAGGGCAAAGGAAATATCAGGGAGTACATTATGGAAATGTCTCATATTGCTTCAAAGCTTAAGGCACTTAAACTCGATCTTTGTGACGAGTTATTAGTGCATCTGGTTTTGTTGTCTCTTCCTGCACAGTTTAACCAATTTAAGGTCAGTTATAACTGTCAAAAGGAGAAATGGACTCTAAATGAGCTCATTTCATACTGTGTGCAAGAAGAAGACAGGTTGAAGCAAGATAAGACAGAAAGTGCTCATTTGGCCTATGCCTCTAAGGATAAGGGCAAGAAAAGGAAGAATGATAAGGAAGCTGCTAAGGGTCCAGTTGAGAAGAAACAACATAAGGATAATCAGGGTTGTTTCTTCTGTAAGAAGCCTGGACATGTAAAGAAGGACTGTACAAAATATCACGCCTGGCGTGATAATAAGGGTACGTTCCTTGCTTTGGTCTGTTCTGAGGTTAATTTAGCTTCAGTACCTAGAAACACTTGGTGGTTAGACTCTAGTGCTACTACTCACATAAGTGTTTCTATGCAGGGTTGCCTGAGCTACCGAAAGCCAAGTGATGTTGGAAGACACATCTTTGTGGGCGACGGACAATCGGTAGATGTGGAAGCAATTGAGTACTTTAGGTTGTTGTTAGGAACTGGTTCTTATTTGGACTTAAAAGATACTTTTGTAGTACCGTCTTTTAGACGGAATTTGGTTTCTGTTTCTGTATTGGACAAATCAGGTTATTCTTGTTCATTTGGAAACAGTCAATTCAGTTTATCTTTTAATTCAAATGTTGTGGGAACCGGTTACTTGAGTACTTATGACAACTTATATTTGCTTGATACAATTGCTTCTTATAATGAATCCTTGCATGTGGAATCACGTGGTACTAAGCGTAAATTAAATAAGGAAAATTCAGCGTCATTATGGTATAAGCGCTTGGGTCATATCTCAAAAGGTAGAGTTGAGCGTCTTGTGTCTGATGGCATTTTGTATTCCCTTGATTTTTCAGACTTCGACGTATGTGTTGAATGTATCAAGGGAAAACAGATCAAAGTGAAAAGATTAGGTGCCAACAGATCTTCGGATGTCTTAGAATTGATACATACGGATATTTGTGGGCCATTCCCTACGGAATCCTGGAATGGTCAACAATATTTTATATCATTCATAGATGATTACTCACGTTATGGGTACCTATATCTTATTCATGAAAAATCTGAGTCTCTGGACATGTTCAAAGCCAATAAAGCTGAAGTTGAGAATCAACTCAACAGAAGAATTAAAACCGTTAGATCTGATCGTGGTGGTGAGTACTTATTCATGAAAAATCTGAGTCTCTGGACATGTTCAAAGCCTATAAAGCTGAAGTTGAGAATCAACTCAACAGAAGAATTAAAACCGTCAGATCTGATCGTGGTGGTGAGTACTACGGTAGATATGATGGTTCAGGTGAACAACGTCCAGGACCATTTGCTAGATACCTAGAGGAATGCGGTATCGTCCCACAGTACACTATGCCGGGTTCACCTAGCATGAATGGTGTAGCTGAAAGACGAAACAGGACTCTTAAGGATATGGTAAGAAGTATGATTGCTCATTCTTCTTTACCAGAGTCACTCTGGGGAGAAGCACTTAAGACAGCAGCTTACATTCTGAATAGAGTACCAAGTAAAGCAGTTGCTAAAACACCTTATGAGCTTTGGACTGGTCGAAAGCCCAGTTTAAAGCATTTACATATTTGGGGATGTCCAGCTGAGGCAAGGCCTTATAGGCCAAATGAAAAGAAATTGGACTCCAAAACAGTTAGCAGCTACTTTATTGGATACTCTGAACGCTCTAGGGGCTATAAGTTTTATGATCCCACTATAAGGAATATTTTTGAGACGGGAACAGCAACATTCTTTGAGGATGTTGAGTTTGGGGGGAGAAATAAGGTTAGAGACATTAGTTTTGAGGAGGAATTGGCTTCAGATCCAATCCATACAGTTACTTTTGACAATATTCAGGTTCCTATACCTGTTGTTGCTCAAGAAGTAAATCCGGAACCTCAAGATGATAATGTTGAACAACTCCCTGTTCCAGAAGAACAAACTCAACAACCTCAAGAACCAGTGCCATTAAGGAGATCCACGAGAGAAAGGAGAAATGCTATTCCGGATGATTATATTGTATTTCTCCAAGAACATGAGGAAAGTAGTGGAATGTTAGAAGATGATCCAATCAACTTCTCTCAGGCCATGAAAAGTTCTAACTCTCAACAGTGGATTGATGCCATGAATGAAGAGTACAAGTCTATGCAAGACAATAAGGTTTGGGAACTTGTCCCATTACCAGAAGGTGCAAAACCAATTGGTTGTAAATGGATTTTTAAAACCAAACGGGATGCAAACGGTAATGTGGAGAGGTATAAGGCGCGTCTTGTGGCTAAAGGCTATACTCAAAAGGAAGGCATTGATTATACAGAGACTTTCTCTCCGGTTTCATCGAAAGACTCTTTCAGAATAATCATGGCACTTGTTGCTCATTATGACCTTGAGTTACATCAGATGGATGTTAAGATTGCATTTCTCAATGGAGACATTGATGAAATGATCTATATGGTGCAACCAGAAAATTTTGTGTCAGGAGACCCAAAGAATATGGTCTGCAAATTAAGGAAATCCATCTATGGACTCAAGCAAGCTCCTCGTCAATGGTATCATAAGTTTCAACAAATAGTTATCTCGTTCGGTTTTGAGATGAACATTGTTGATGACTGTGTATATCACAAGTTCAGTGGGAGTAAGTATATTTTTCTGGTTCTGTATGTGGATGACATCTTGCTTGCCACTAATGATATAGGCATGTTGCACGAAACCAATAGATTTCTATCAAAGAATTTTGAGATGAAAGATCTTGGGGACGCCTCTTTTATATTAGGGATCCAGATACATCGAGATCGCTCTCGGGGTATTCTTGGATTATCACAAAAGAGCTATATCGATAAGGTACTTAAAAGGTTTGTCATGCAAGATTGCAGATCAGGTGACACCCCTGTTACTAAAGGAGATAAGTTTAGTCTCAATCAGTGCCCTAAAGGTAACCTTGAAATTCAGGAAATGCAGAAGATTCCTTATGCTTCGGCTGTAGGAAGTCTAATGTATAATCAGGTATGTACGCGTCCGGATATTACGTATATTGTTGGGATGTTAGGCAGATACTTAAGCAACCCTGGTATGGATCATTGGATAGCAGTCAAAAGGGTTATGAGGTATCTTCAGAAAACAAAAGATTACATGCTCACATACAGAAAATCAGAGAAATTAGAGGTCATTGGGTATTCGGACTCTGATTTTGCTGGATGCCAAGATAGCAGGAAGTCTACATCAGGCTACATTTATATGTTAGCAGGAGGAGCTATATCATGGAAAAGTGTCAAACAAACACTAGTAGCTTCCTCCACTATGGCAGCAGAATTTGTAGCTTGCTATGAGGTATCCAATCAGGGAATATGGCTGCAAAATTTTGTCACGGGACTGCGCATTTTGGAAAATGTTGAAAGACCACTAAGGTTATATTGTGACAATAAATCTGCAGTAATGTATTCCAATAACAACATGAGCTCAACTAAGTTAAAACATATTGACATTAAGTTCCTGGTTGTAAAAGAAAGGGTACAGAGTGGACAGATATCTATAGAGCATATTGGGACAAACTCCATGATAGCAGATCCTCTTACTAAAGGATTACCATCCAAGGTCTTTCATGAGCATACTACTCATATGGGTGTGGTGTTATTCAAGGATATCCTGATTTAGTGGGAGTTTATAATTTTCTGGTGCTTTGTGTTTGGTTGTATTGTCTGATCAGAATAAAGTATTCAGTTAAAACACTCTGTTTTATTATGTTTGGTTTTAACCTCACTAAAGGAGGACCAGTTGAAAATAGACATGTACTGATCACATTGCATGTAATTTTCATGCTGCCCCCTCGATCTAGAACATAACTAATAAGTTTATGGTATAAAGTTGAGCATATATCCTTTTTTTTTCCTTTTTGGGTAAGTTACACTAATTAAGCGCCAAAACCTATCAGCATTTTGTAGCAAAGCCCCAATAACTTTCTAAATCACAGTAAATCCCCAATAACGTTTGCATGTTGCGAAAAACCTACAATAGGAGATTGTTGGATTTAAATCTAATTAAATCTATTTGTGGGCACATATGATTAATCAATGTGTATTACTTGTTAGATTTAATAAAAAACTTGAGATCTAAACCATAAAGCCATGATTTAATTCAAATAGATTAACAAGAATCAAAAGGTGCGGAAGCATATACCTGAATCCATTGAAGAAAACTTGATTAGGGTTTTGATGATCTTCTAACCTTAGGGTTTCTCTCTTATGGATCTCTTTAGATGGGGATAAGAGAATGAGAGTGGTTAACCCTAGATTAGGGACCATAACCCCTTATATATAGGTGTTGTATATTTGCAATTTGGCCCATCAACAAATCACAATTACAACCTGATATCTGCACATATAACCACATGATATATTTAAATACCTATTAACCCAAATTGATTGATCACTTTAAGTGGGTTATCCTTAAAGATAGTAATACACATTGATTAATCATATGTGCCCATAAATAGATTTAATTAGATTTAAATCCAACAATCTCCCACTTGGGTATCATATGATTCATTAAATTGTGTATAACCTTATGAGCTCAAAATTGCTATCATTAAAAAGATATTTCCGAACAATCTCGTTCATTGACTATATCAATATAGGATCAAAGCGGCCTTCGTCACATTTATCGTGACTCGACCCATCAATGGTCACATATACCAATACAATCAAATGACATAGATCAATCATGGATGTGCAGCATGAAAATTACATGCAATGTGATCAGTACATGTCTATTTTCAACTGGTCCTCCTTAGTGAGGTCAAAACCAAACATAATGTAACAGAGTGTCTTAACTGAATACTTTATTCTGATCAGACAATACAACCAAACATAAAGCACCACAAATACAAACTCCCACTAAAACATAATATCCTCAAATAATACCACACCCATATGAGCAGTATGCTCATGAAAGACCTTAGGTGGCAATCCCTTAGTAAGAGGATCAGCTATCATGGAGTTTGTCCCAATGTGCTCTATGGATATCTGTCCACTCTGTACCCTTTCTTTCACAACCAGGAACTTAATGTCAATATGTTTTGACTTAGTTGAGCTCCTGTTGTTATTGGAATACATTACTGCAGATTTATTGTCACAATATAGCCTTAGTGGTCTTTCAACATTTTCCAAAATGCGCAGTCCCGTGACAAAATTTCGCAGCCATATTCCCTGATTGGATGCCTCATAGCAAGCTACAAATTCTGCTGCCATAGTGGAGGAAGCTACTAGTGTTTGTTTGACACTTTTCCATGATATAGCTCCTCCTGCTAACATATAAATGTAGCCTGATGTAGACTTCCTGCTATCTTGGCATCCAGCAAAATCAGAGTCCGAATACCCAATGACCTCTAATTTCTCTGATTTTCTGTATGTGAGCATGTAATCTTTTGTTTTCTGAAGATACCTCATAACCCTTTTGACTGCTATCCAATGATCCATACCAGGGTTGCTTAAGTATCTGCCTAACATCCCAACAATGTACGCAATATCCGGACGCGTACATACCTGAGCATACATTAGACTTCCTACAGCCGAAGCATAAGGAATCTTCTGCATTTCCTGAATTTCAAGGTTACCTTTAGGGCACTGATTGAGACTAAACTTGTCTCCTTTAGCAACAGGGGTGTCACCTGGTCTGCAATCTTGCATGCCAAACCTTTTAAGTACCTTATCGATATAGCTCTTTTGTGATAATCCAAGAATACCCCGAGAGCGATCTCGATGTATCTGGATCCCTAATATAAAAGAGGCGTCCCCAAGATCTTTCATCTCAAAATTCTTTGATAGAAATCTCTTGGTTTCGTGCAACATGCCTATATCATTAGTGGCAAGCAAGATGTCATCGACATACAGAACCAGAAAAATATACTTACTCCCACTGAACTTGTGATATACACAGTCATCAACAATGTTCATCTCAAAACCGAACGAGATAACTATTTGTTGAAACTTATGATACCATTGACGAGGAGCTTGCTTGAGTCCATAGATGGATTTCCTTAATTTGCAAACCATATTCTTTGGGTCTCCTGACACAAAGTTTTCTGCTTGCACCATATAAATTATCTCATCAATGTCTCCATTGAGAAATACAGTCTTAACATCCATCTGATGTAACTCAAGATCATAATAAGCAACAAGTGCCATGATTATTCTGAAAGAGTCTTTCGATGAAACCGGAGAGAGTCTCTGGATAATCAATACCTTCCTTTTGAGTATAGCCTTTAGCCACAAGACGCGCCTTATACCTCTCCACATTACCGTTTGAATCCCGCTTGGTTTTAAAAATCCATTTACAACCAATTGGTTTTGCACCTTTTGGTAATAGGACAAGTTCCCAAACCTTATTGTCTTACATAGACTTGTACTCTTTATTCATGGTATCAATCCACTGTTGAGAGTTAGAACTTTTCATGGCCTGAAGGAAGTTGATTGGATCATCTTCCAACGTTCCACTACTTTCCTCATGTTCTTGGAGAAATACAATATAATCATCTGGAATAACCTTTCTCATTTCTCTCGTGGATCTCCTTAAGGGCACTGGTTCTTGAGGTTGTTGAGTTTGTTCTTCTGGAACAGGGAATTGTTCAACATTGTCATCTTGAGGTTCCAGATTTACTTCTTGAGCAACAACAGGTATAGGAACCTGAATATTGTCAAAAGTAACTGTATGGATTGGATCTGAAGCCAATTCCTCCTCAAAAGTAATGTCTGAATATTGTCAAAAGTAACTGTATGGATTGAATCTGAAGCCAATTCCTCCTCAAAAGCAATGTCTCTAACCTTATTTCTCCCCACAAACTCAACATCCTCAAAGAATGTTGCTGTTCCTGTCTCAAAAATATTTTTTATAGTGGGATCATAAAACTTATAGCCCCTAGAGCATTCAGAGTACCCAATAAAGTAGCTGCTAACTGTTTTGGAGTCTAATTTCTTTTCATTTGGCCGATAAGGCCTTACCTCAGCTGGACATCCCCAAATATGTAGGTGCTTTAAACTGGGTTTTCGACCAGTCCAAAGGTCATAAGGTGTTTTAGTAACTGCTTTACTTAGTACTCTGTTCAGAATGTAAGCTGCTGTCTTTAGTGTTTCTCCCCAGAGTGACTCTGGTAAAGAAGAATGAGCAATCATACTTCTTACCATATCCTTAAGAGTTCTATTTCGTCTTTCAGCTACACCATTCATGCTAGGTGAACCCGGCATGGTGTACTGTGGGACAATACCTTATTCCTCTAGGTATCTAGCAAATAGTCCTGAACGTTGTTCACCTGAACCATCATATCTGCCGTAGTACTCACCACCACGATCAGATCTAACTATTTTAATTCTTTTGTTGAGTTGATTCTCAACTTCAGCTTTAAAAACTTTGAACATGTCCAGAGACTCAGATTTCTCATGAATGAGATATATGTACCCATAACGTGAGTAATCGTCTATGAATGATATAAAATATTGTTGACCATTCCAAGATGCCATAGGGAATGGCCCACAAATATCCGTATGTATCAATTCTAAGACATCCGAAGATCTATTGGCACCTAATCTCTTTACTTTGGTCTATTTTCCCTTAATGCATTCAATACATACGTTAAAATCTGAAAAATCAAGAGAATCCAAAATACCATCAGACACAAGACGCTCAACTCTACCTTTTGAGATATGACCCAAGCGCTTATGCCATAATGTCGCTGAATTTTCCTTATTTAATTTACGCTTAGTACCACGTGATTCCACATACAAGGATTCATTATAAGAAGCAATTGTATCAAGCAAATATAGGTTGTCACAAGTACTTAAGTAACCAGTTCCTACAATAATTGAATTAAAAGATAAACTGAATTGATTGTTTCCAAATGAACAAGAGTAACCTGATTTGTCCAATACAGAAACTGAAATCAAATTCCGTCTACAAGACGGTACTACAAAAGTATCTTTTAAATCCAAATACGAACCAGTTCCTAACAGCAACCTAAAGTGCTAAATTGCTTCCACATCTACTGATTGATCATCGCCCACAAAGATGTATCTTGCAACATCACTTGGCTTTCGGTAGCTCAGGCAGCCCTGCATAGAAGCACTTATGTGAGTAGTAGCACCAGAGTCTAACCACCAAGTGTTTCTAGGTACTGAAGCTAAATTAATCTCAGAACAGACCAAAGTAAGGAACATACCCTTCTTAGCACGCCAGGCGTGATATTTGGTATAATCCTTCTTTACGTGTCCAGACTTATTGCAGAAGAAACAACCCTGACCATCTTTATGTTGTTTCTTCTGAACAGGACCCTTAGCAGCTTCATTATCATTCTTTCTTTTCTTGCCCTTATCCTTAGAGGCATAGGCCAAATGAGCACTTTCTGTCTTATCTTGCTTCAACCTGTCTTCTTCTTGTACACAGTATGAAATGAGCTCATTTAGATTCCATTTCTCCTTTTGACAGTTATAACTGACCTTAAACTGATTGAATTGTGCAGGAAGAGACAACAGAACCAGATGTACCAATAACTCATCACAAAGATCGAGTTTAAGTACCTTAAGTTTTGAAGCAATATGAGACATTTCCATAATGTACTCCCTGATATTTCCTTTGCCCTTATACTTCATTGAAATCAAGCGAGCTAAAAGTTTGCTTGTTTCTACCTTATCGTTTTTCGCAAAAAGTTTCTCAATTTCGGCAAGGAAATCTTTAGCCTTAGTAATCCCTTCGGATTCTATGCCCCTGAAGGCTTCCGGAATGCCGCGCTTAATGATCATTAGACTCATGCGATTTGAACGCTCCCATTTCTCATACTCCTTCTTTGCATCAGGAGTGCTATCCGCATGATCAATAAAATTCAAATAATGATAAATCCCATCTCAAGATATCTGGTACAACATTAATATCAAGTCTTTGGACAGTAATATTAACTTGTAAGTGATACCTTGTTGCAATGATCAAACATTGACAATAACTCATGTCAAATAATGAAACTATCTTTGGATCGATTCATTATCCACATGTAAACCTTATAATCGTCACGTATTTATCATCACAGATGCGTATGCAATCTAAAAATAAATAATAACCTTCCTTTGGGCCGATTAAATATTTACACGAAAACATACACACAAACATCTAACATCCCTCATGAACAATCTACACAAGAGAGGTTACTTTGGCAACTTCTTGTTTCAATCGATCATTTAGAATGAAAGACAACTTTAATACCTTAGTGTCATATTATTTGAAATAACTAATTGATCCACTACCAAATTTAATTTAAATTAAATAATTTAATTTAAATCAACTGAATTTCCATAGCTTAATTATGGGCCCATAATGAATTATGACCCACAAATAGGATTTAATTGATAAATTCAATTAATCCTTGTGCCCAAAACGAGCTTAAGGAGCTTATACCTGATAATTAAATACAGGTCCAAATTCTTAATAAATTTCTCAAGTCAAGGCCCAATGTTTAAAAAGGGACACCAGAATGAACTCAAGGCTCATTTTGGAACAAACGTAAGGCTCGTTTTGGAATGAACGCAAGGTTCGTTTGACTGAGCACGAGGCTCGCCGCAGGTTTCGACGAACGCAGGTTTCGACGAACGCAGGTTTCGACGAATGTAGGTTTCGACTGTATTGAGTACGAGACTCACTTAAGCACGAATTCGAGGTTCGTCTGAAAATGAACGTGATGTTCAACTTGAGAACGAACGCGAGGTTCGTTTGAAAAATGAACGCAGGGTTCAACTTGAGAACGAACGCGAGGTTCGTTTGAAAAACGAACGCGATGTTCGACCTGAGAATGAACGCAATGTTCAACTTGAACACAATGAACGAATGAACGCAATGTTCGTTTGAACGCAATGTTCGTTTGAATGCAATGTTCGTTTGAGAACGAACGCAGCGTCAACGAACGCAGCGTTTGACGAACGCATGTTTCATTAGAGAACGAACGTGGGTTCGTTTGAGAACGAACGCAAGGTTCGTTTGAAAACGAACGCAAGGTTCGTTTGAAGCTTTCAAGCCTCGCCAAAAAATTGAGGTAACCACCTCCTTAAATTGAGGTAACCACCTCCTTAATTTCCGCACGTTTTCACGCGCACGAACCCCTTGAGGGTTTAATCTGAAACCGCCGCCGCTGAATCAACTCCGATGAGGAGTTTTGGAGATTGACGACAAATAAAAAAAATCCCAAAAAAAAGATAATTATTTTTCCTGTCGATTTTTGAACTCAAATCATTTAGATCCAAACCTCAAAAATTGAATCAAACACAAAAGAAATGAACTTTAGAGTTCATAATTGCTACAGATCCAAAAATCGAAAGAAAAAACCAAACAACCTGGAAATTTTACTATTCATCCGAAAATAAAAATCTTTACTGTTCATCCAAAAATAAAAAATTTACTGTTCTCCCCAAAATAAAAAATTACTGTTCATTCGAAAATGAATCCGAATCAAACACAAATTAAGATCAAAGAACCCTAATTTTAATCTTAATCTCTTAGAACAAATCAATGGTGGTTCTGATACCACTTGTTAGATTTAATAAAAAACTTGAGATCTAAACCATAAAGCCATGATTTAATTCAAAGAGATTAACAAGAATCAAAAGGTGCGGAAGTATATACCTGAATCCATTGAAGAAAACTTGATTAGGGTTTTGATGATCTTCTAATCTTAGGGTTTCTCTCTTATGGATCTCTTTAGATGGGGATAAGAGAATGAGAGTGGTTAACCCTAGATTAGGGACCATAACCCCTTATATATAGGTGTTGTATATTTACAATTTGGTCCCTCAACAAATCACAATTACAACCTGGTATCTGCATATATAACCCCATGATATATTTAAATACCTATTAACCCAAATTGATTGATCACTTTAAGTGGGTTATCCTTAAAGATAGTAATACACATTGATTAATCATATGTGCCCACAAATAGATTTAATTAGATTTAAATCCAACATTACTATCTTTAAGGATAACCCACTTAAAGTGATCAATCAATTTGGGTTAATAGATATTTAAATATATCATGGGGTTATATGTGCAGATACCAGGTTGTAATTGTAATTTAATGAGGGGTCAAATTATAAATATACAACACCTATATATAAGGGGCTATGGTCCCTAATCTAAGGTTAACCACTCTCATTCTCTTATCCCCATCTAAAGAGATCCATAAGAGAGAAACCCTAATGTTAGAAGATCATCAAAACCTTAATCAAGTTTTCTTTAATGGATTCAGGTATATGTTTCCGCACCTTTTGATTCTTGTTAATCTCTTTGAATTAAATCATGGCTTTATGGTTTAGATCTCAAGTTTTTTATTAGATCTAACATCTATTTCTCACGTCACACGTATAGGAATTAATTTCAAGTACCGTACAGCCCGCAATCAATCAAACAATAAAATTTTCAAAACTATATTATTTGCAAATAAAAAATCATCATAAACTAGTGCGTGCTACGGGAGGATATGAACTGAATTCGAATATAATACCACAATATTCGAATTGGATCGTATTTAATTCATACTTGACTATTCAAATTTGTATCCTAAATGAATAGGAAACCAAAATTCAAATTCGATCCAAATAGTACTTCAATATTCGAAACCTATTTGTAAATATTTCTTACTAGTATTTGGTTAATATTTTATGAATTATTTAGTTCAATTCGGCTAATATTTGGCAAATATTCGTTATTCTAGTTTTGCAATGCAAGCTAATCATGATACAACATTCAACAGTGAATATGCAACCTAGTGATAAATGCAAAACTCATAAATAAAAAATTATTAATTTATTGACATTTATAGGCAGGAAAATAAAATTTTAAGCCTGCATAGGAAATGTAATAAATAAAATTTATAACAGTAAAGTGTTAAATATTAATGAATATTTTATTAAACAAACGAATTGAATATTAGCTATGATTAAATTCTATTTTTTATAAACCGAATACTAATAACTATTTATGTCTTTATTAAATGAACTATCAAATCGACCAAATTCTTTAGGGGTGTTTGTTTTGTATCCCAAAATTTATGGATATGGATTTCACCATAGAATTTGAAATCCATAAAATTTTTTACATGTTTTGGGATCTCTAAAATTTTGTTTGTTTCATCAATATTTTGGGATTTGGAATACCAAAATTTATAATATTTTGTTTGTTTCATCAATATTTTGGGATTTGGAATACTATAAATTGTATATTATAATATTATATAATATTTTAATAACATATATTATTATAATATTATATAATATTTTGGGATTTGGAATACTACAGCATGAACAGTGATTATTGGGTCCTCCTATATATATATATATATAACATTATATAATAATATATATTATCTATATATATATAATACATATTATATGTAATATATAAAATATATATATAGACACACATAATTTACTACAGCATGAACAATATTATTGGTCCTATATTATTATATATATTATATATATATAATATATAATATTATATTAATATAATATATATAATATATATATATAATATATAATATATTAATTAATTTATAAATAAGTATAATAATCGTTTATATATTATATATAATACTATATTAAGATAAATATATTAAATATTAATAGATATAGTGATTATATATTATAATAATATATATTATTTATAATATTATTAATATATTGATAATA
Organism: Asparagus officinalis; assembly: GCF_001876935.1. NCBI lineage: Eukaryota > Viridiplantae > Streptophyta > Magnoliopsida > Asparagales > Asparagaceae > Asparagus > Asparagus officinalis. The sequence continues at coordinate 42,081,234 of NC_033796.1, read as the reverse complement.
TATAATATATATACATATAAGTTATCTATCTATATATATATAAATATACATTATTATTATTAATATAAATATATATATATATAATAAATATAAATATTATTATATTATTTTCATATAAATTATATATACTTATATGATTATACCTATAATATTATATATATAGATATTATTAATATTATATGTATAACATATAATTATTATATTATATAAATATTATATATTATATATTTATATATTATATATTGTATATATAAGATACTATAAATAATATATATAATATTTATTAGTATATTATAAATAATATATAATGATATATAAACATATTATATATATATATATATATATATATATATATTATATATATATATTATTATATATTATACTATATATATAATACTATATATAATAATATATAGTTAGTATATAACATATATTTTATAAATACTTTTTATATATGATATTATGTATAAATATATAATATATTATATTTATAATATTTTGATTATATATAATTATCTGTATTATATATTATTTATATAAATACATTACTATATATATATTATAATATATATATTATTATAGCTTAATATAATATATTATATATTATATTATAGTATATATATATATATATATAATATATATAATATATATATATTTATATATAATATAATATTTATGAATTATATAATTATATATATAAATAAATATAATATATTATATATCTATTAATTTCCTATATATATAGTAGTTATATATATATATATATAATATATAATATATATAATATATATATGATATATAGTATATAATACTAATAATATATATTATACTATAATATTTATATTAATATTAATTATCTATATTATATACATATACTATTAGTATATAATAATATAACTATATATTATAAATGTTATAGCTTATTTTATTATATAATATAATATATTATATATATATATATATAATGCTACAGTAATTTACTGCAGCATTTACTAAAGCATGAACAGTGATTCTTGGGTCCTCCTATAATTATAGCGGTTCGGTTTTTACCAAAATTTGAACAACCGAACCGAACCGTCTATAATTCAAAACCGAACCGAACTGTTACAAGTCGGTTCGGTGCGGTTCGGTGCGGTTCGGTTCGGTTTGTTCGGTTCTAACTTCATCAAACTTCTTATCAAACAACAAACTATGTTAAAGAAAAAAAGATATCAACAAAGTAGGTGATTATGAAGCATTAAACACTGATATAATGATATTATTTTTAACCCATAATGATTCAAAAAATGAGTTTAAGGTTTGAGTCTTTGACTCTTTGGGGACGGGTCGGGTAGGTTTGAGATCAGAATTGATAGTATTGTACTATATTCGGTCGGTTTGGGTCGGTTCGGGTTGAAAAATTTTCAAACTGACCCGAACCGCCCTACTCATAAAACCGATTTTTTCGGGTCGGTTCGGTCGATTTTTTCGGTTTGAACCGAACCATGCTTAGCCCTAGGAATAGATGTATAATATTAAATATTATATTATTATAATATTATATTTAATATATTAATCTTATATTATAAGCATTAATACATCAATATCCAACCTACATCCTCTCTCAATTGTAGGATTTCACAAATTCTAAAATATAATAGTTTTTTATTATTTGGGGATTCAATATCCCAAAATTGGTTTTGAAACAAATATGGTTTATGAAATTCTAAAACCCAAAAAACTTGTAATCCACCTTATATCCCAAAAAGAAGTTGAAACAAAAGAGATGATTTCACAAATCCTAAAAATATATTATTTTTTTATAATTTAGGGATTCAATATCCTAAAAAAAAGGTGAAACAAACAAAGTTTAAGGAATACCAAAACTCAAAAAAAGCACTTTTTACATCCCAAAACTTGAAATCCACCCTATGTCCAAAAAAAATTAAAACAAAACCCCCTAAAACTACTTGTTAAATATTTGATTCGGTTCCGACTGCAGCCCATAAAACAAACTAGAGACATCCTCGAAGTGGAAGAAGAGTAGAGCATGCTTTGTCAACAGAAGGCCTCAAATCTGGGTGACGAGTCTCGATGAAAGTCTGGGCTTATGGCCCTTTTGGTCTGTAACCGCAAAGGAAAAAAAATGTAATAAAAAGGCATACAAAAAATCACTATTGGGGCTCAGTCTCAGTCAAACAGAACTCAAACCTAAAACGAAGATAATTTGTAGAATAATATTTTATAGTGTTAATCAACTAAAATTAAAACTAAAATAAATTTACGGTGTCAGTCAACAAGAAGTATAACAAAATTAAAAGTGGAATAACTATACAAAATTATCCCACTTCTTTTATTTTTCTATACAAAAATAAGAGCTCTAGTTTCTCAAATTATGCCAAGTTTTAATTTGGAACTAGATGGTAAAAAACTAACTCCTATTTATTTTAATTTTTTTATTCTTTTTTCTTTACTTCTTCCCTACTATGGCCATTGTCGTCATTAGACCATACGTCAGATTAGATATTGCCTGCTCTAAGTCATCTTTGATATTTTTATTTTTACCAAATATTATAATTATACAATTAATTTAAAAATATAGATTGTATCAATCTATGATTTATTAACCAAAAAAATTGAGAGATGAAGGAAAAGGATCTCGAGGAGTAAAAAAGAAAGGAAAATGTAGAAAACCTTTTTTTAGACTTGTACTACGATAATAATTAAAAAAATAAAGAAGTTACAATATATATTATAATAATAATTATCAATATCTTATAGGCTAACCAAAATTTATTTAATAGTAAACAACATTCTCATAAACAATTATCAATCACTAATAGCAAGTTTAAAAATACATAAATAGTATTTATATCTTCAAAATGCATAAATATACACTTCATGATTAAAAAAATTTATCCCACGTTATTTTATCAAAATATTCCGCTTCACAAAGTTATTCCTATTTATCTCACTCAAATAACCCACTAACAAAAAAAAATTTCCACTTTAACAATTATCTCACTTTGTATGAAAATATCCCAATTGACTAACACCCTATATAAGAAAGATCTCAAGAGCGTTTTCCAGCAAAAACCCCTCCTCATTGTTGTATGTTCAGTAATATTACTTGAATTAATCAGTTGAAAATATACAAGACAATAGCCTAATAGGTGACATTTATGATAGAAAGGAAAAAAGCATTGATAAAAAGTTACCAAGATATAGAGCAGTAATAAGACATATTCAACAAGTCACATCGAGCAAATAAACCTCATTAATGTTTCTAGCCCTCCATAAATTATTTTGCTAATAAGATAGTAACTCATATGCAATATCACATATATTATTCTACCATGCCAACAACTAAATAGTATCCTCTATCCTTTGCATAAACAAGATTAGATAAAGGCAGGCACCTGGGGGCGAACCCTAGAAAGCTGAACTTTCTACCCTCCTGGCTCATTGGCCGAACCTACAATGGTTTTAAGTCATTTGAATAAGAAGCCATGTGCACCCACCGTGGATAGCACATGTGATCCGGAGACGCAGTTGTAATATTGCCAATATCCCCAAGTCTCTTGTTCAACCTTTCCACTTAGGGGCTGTTTGGTTGTTTTCCGAAGAAAATCGGAAATGGAAAACTCACATTTCAACTTATTTCAAGACATTTCCCGCATTTCTTTTTTTTTTCGCAATGAAATCACTGTCACGTCACCGCCACGCCACATAAGAAACAAATCCAGCCGCAATAATAACAGTGTTTCGGTTTCTATTTCTTGTGTTTGTTTGAACATAAAAAAATAAAATAAAAATCAGCCGCAATAGTAACAGTGTTTTCAGCAATTAAATAATCTGTTTTATTCACAGTCACTGTTTCAACAGGCCGCAATAGTAACAGTGTTTTCAGCAATTAAATAATCTGTTTTATTCACAGTCACTGTTTCAACAGTGCTTTTAGTAATTAAAAATTCATTCAGCAATTAAATAATCTGTTTTATTCACAGTCACTGTTTCAACAGTGCTTTTAGTAATTAAAAATTCATTGAAATGATATTTCCAAGTATTTTCAGAAGTTTTTGGTGTGAAAATACTTTTCTAAAAAATCTGACGTGGCACCCTCATTCTTCAACTCACAAAACGAAACAAACATGTGATTTAAAAATCGGTTGAAACCAAAATCCTACGTGATATGGGAGATTTCT
>NC_033796.1:42058821-42077039 GCF_001876935.1 Asparagus officinalis | reverse complement strand
GGGGGGGGGGGGGGTTCTCATTTTTTTAGCAAGCAAACAGGCCCTTAACCTAAAGTGCTGGAACGAAAGATGAGACCCACACACTGGGAACTTACTTAGTAAGGGTCGGGATTGATCGAACTCGAGTTTCAGCTAATGGATCCTAACACATTGAAGCCATGTAAGACATCAATACACAAATGAGGGACCAGCCTTTTGCAATTTTAAGGCCATATATTTCCATTCTCAACATAGAAAAGTCATGCACATCACTTCAATGAAAATATTTATAGAGAAACTAGATAGTGATGCCTATTTACTTTGTAATTAGCATACAATCTTAACTATCTAGTGATGCTTATTGACCGTTGTATAGTTTCTCCTCAACAATGTCTCAGTGACAGTGTCCTTACTTCTCATACATGAGTAAGGCTGTCCATCTGGGCCCAAGGCCCGGGCCGCTTCGTCGGTGCCCGCACCAAACCTAGTCTGGCCTGGCCAGCAAAAGGGCTTGATCGGGGTAGCCGAGTCCGGGCCTGGACTCGCGGGGGAAACGGGCCGGGCCAAAACGGCCTAGCCCGGGGGCCACAACGATCACAAATGTGACCGTTTGGCCAGGCTGGGTTCGGGCTGTGACGCTGTTTGCCGAGCCGGGCTAGCCCAAACCCAGCCCGGTCCAACAGCCGTAATGACTATTTTTGCGATTTTGACCAAAATACCCCCGAAGCGGTCAAAACAGTCAAATTTTGAGGGTATTTTGGTCATTTGGCTAGGAGACTGCCCCTATAAATAGAGGGAGTTTTCATTTGTTTTTCTCATCAAAAACTCATATGCTTCTCTCTAATACTTTCTTATTCTCGCTTTTGCTCTCTAATTCTTCAATCAAATGGCTTACTCCTCTAATTATGAAGGGCAAATCCCAACTTCCGATGTTGAAACGGGTCCTAATACTCTTACTACAGGAGTTACAGTTACTCCTCCTACCGATGTTGATCATAAATCCGGTGGCGATGATTTCACACCTAGAGCTCCTAAAAGGCCAATATCCGATGTGTGAAACTTCTTTGAGAAGATATAAGTCATTAGGGATCAACACGGTAGACTTCTCACCCAGAAAGCTAAGTGTGCGTTGTGCGGTCATATTTTCCAAGCTCATCATAAAAGCAGTACCAACCACCTCAAACGTCATTTAGAAAAGCACAACAGAGGTACCTCAAGGTGATATCCCCAATCTTTACTCTCCCAATCATCATCCTCCGGTAGTCTCGGTAGTTGGAAATATGACGCAATTAAAGCCAGGAAATGTGTCATCATGTTTATTGTTCATAAACATATTCCTTTTAAATTAGTAGAAGATGATGAATTTGAAAATATGATTACAGATGGTTTTTATCCCCCATTTTAAAAAAAAATTATCAATCTTGTCGACGTGATATTTTGAAATATTATCACGATGAACAAACAAAAATAATTTCTTATTTTCAAAATTTAAACTGTAAATTTTCTTTAACTTGTGATATTTGGACATCTAGAGCACAAACTAATTATTTATGTATCACATCGCACTGAATTGATGATAATTGGTAAATGTTTAAAAAATTATTTCTTTTATTGCATTTGAAGATTCGCATAGTGGTATTAATATTACAAATTTAAAAATAGAAAAACTTATAAAATTAGAAATTAAAAAAAAATTTATTCTTCACTAGATAATACAAGTAATAATAATGTAGCTGTTGATCATATCAAATCATTGTCATGTCATGATGATATTTTTCATATTAAATGTATGTGTCATATTTTAAATTTAATTGTTCAAATTACATTTGGTGAAATTAAATCCATAATAGAAAAGGTTAGGACAATAGCTTATGCTCATAATGCTTCTGAACAAATACTTAAAAGATGAAAACAATTGTGTAAAATAAAAAAATTTAAACCCAGATTATTTCCAAAAGATGTTGACCATAGGTGAAATTCTATATATGCAATGTTAAATGTAGCAGTAAAGTATACAAAAGTTATAAATAATTTTATTACTTTCTATATTTCTAATTCGAGCTCTGGTAATATGTATGGAATAACTGAGGATGAATGATTAGTTATATATAGTGTAAAAGAGATGTTACAAGTTTTTTTATGATGCTACTATGTTATTATCTAGTTGTTATTATCCAACTGTTATTCAAGTTGCTTTACAAGTTTTAAATATTCAAACTTTTTTTAATAATTATCATATGGATAATTATTTTAGAAATATGATTTTTAAATGGATAATAAATTTAATAAGTATTTTAGATCTATTCCTATTATTTTTGGTTTGGGGGTTCTTATTGATTTATGTTTGAAGGATGTTGGCCTTCGAAATTTATTAAATTCTTTGTATGGTAACATGATAATAGACATTGATGATGGTCAAACTATTATTGCTCTTACTTATCATAATATCATTAGAACTTATTTTTAAAGATTATATGATAAGTATGCAGCTAGATATAGTGTAAGTACACATCAACCAACAGCTTCTGCCTACGAGTTAAAGTCGGGGCAAATGTAAGAGTTTTGATAGGAAATTATTGATAGCTCAGCTAACCGGTGGATCCGGATCTGGATCTAGATCATCAATGAAAGTTTTTGAATTTGAATAATATTTAACTGCATCTTTAGTTAAAGTCAAAATAATAGTTTCGATATTTTGTAATGGTGGAGAGTATATGGAACAGTTTCATATCATATACAATCCATTTTATCATATACAATCCATCATGCCTCGTGACTTACTAACATTTCAGGTTTCCATAGTAGCTTCGGAATCAGCCTTCAGCATATCAGGACGTTTGATCGACGACCACATGACATCGTTAGATCCGTCTACCGTACAGGCGGTAATATGCCTACAAGATTGGTGGAGGTACGAGAATTGAACTCAAAGCATCGATTGGATAGCTAGTATTGAAGATAAATTTGAAAAGTTGACAATAGGAGATAGAGATAAATAGTAGAAATTATTCATTAGTTTGTAATTTTTATTTCTTAGCTGGAAATTTATGATAATTGCTAAGAGTTGTAAATAATAGTGGTATAGATGAGTAGATGTCAACCTAGTTGAGATGTATTCATCTCTTGTGATGCAACAAATTTTAAAATAAATTTATAATTGTTAGTGATTAACTGATTATTAATAAAGAATTTATTCTTATCATTTTAATTTCTATGATTTTTTGCATTTGTAAATTATATAATTACAAGTGATTAATAATATGATTAAGTTTTTTTTTATCAAAATTTCGTTTAATTTATTGTTATTTACTCTTGAATTTTTAAAAAAATATTTTAAGCAAAAAAAAAAAAGAGAAAATAACCGGGTTGTCCCGCTCGCCCTGGGCAGGGGCCCGGGTCCTATTTGCCGGGCAAGGCTGACCCGTTTGGGCAGACCTACATGTAAGACATCAATACACAAATGAGGGACCAGCTTTATTTATGCAATTTTAAGGCCATATATTTCCATTCTCAACATAGAAAAGTCATGCACATCACTCCAATGAAAATATTTATTGAGAGACTATCTAGTGATGCCTATTTACTATGTAATTAGCCTACAATCTTAACTACCTAGTGATGCTTATTGACCGTTGTATACCTCAGCAATGTCTCATACATGAGTAGGACAGTGACAAAACGTATATTAATGAACTGCGAGTTCAAGCAACAAGCAAGCAGACCATGATGTAAGAGTGCGACAGAGGAAACGTCAGAACGCTCACGAGGCTTAAAACAAGGTATCCTAATTAAGGAGACAAACTGACAACAAATTATGGCAGCATTTGTGGACGACGGTCAAATATAGTCAAACCGCTTTTCTCTGCTTTCAAAAAGAAAACGTCTCGTCCTTAATTATGACTCGCCCACGCCCGCATCCCAACAACCAACTCAGAAGAAAGCTCAGATCCTACGGCCACCACCACTGCGCTAGGGTGCTCCTCTATCATCGTTATTATTATTCTGTAGTCAGCTCACCTCCAGTAAGCATAACGGACGCCTTTCCTCCTCCTCAAATTTATATGATCAGTTACCACTAGGCACATTTAGAACATCTCTTACAGTTTCACCATAATTTTTTTAAAATGAGGAAACAAAATATCAAATTCTCTAAAATATTTTTACTTCAACTCCAACAGTTTCTCCATTTTAGGTATTTAGACATTTTTTACAACTATAAAACATACTACATACTCAATAATTATTAAGAAAATAAATGTTTGATATTTTATTATAACAATATAAAACTCAATAAAGTATTAGATATATTTTTTTTTTGGAGAATGTGAGATATTTATGATAATGTTACTTTCAAGAATCTGGAGAAGGAAGATTTTTTACAAAATGCTACAGATTTGGGAGAAAGACCATCTTTTTTTCTTCTCCATCCCCATTTTAGGGAATGAGATGGAAAAACTCTTAAACCTAAAAATAGCTCTATATTTCTCAAAATTGAGTATTTTAAGAAGATGTGGAAGCCGTTGGAGATGCTCTTAGCGTTAGTTAATTCAGCTTCGCAAGTGTTAAAGAAGCGATTTATTTAAGCCCCAAGAGAAAACAATTGTTGGTGACTTAAACAAACAGAACCAGGACATGCATCAAACAGTGTGCAGGACAAATATATAGGTACATATATACATATTAAACATAACACTCCACCAACATAAGGAAAATATTCCTACGGAACGTTGTTTGTAGAATACCGCACAGGGAGAAAGAAGAGCGCGACATACGTCTCGCTAGCGATTTCAAGTCAGTGCGCTCAAACTGTAACGTGTCGGTACATCAGACAGTCGTATCAGTTTTAAACAAGTTACAAAAATCTATTCTCCTCCCTTGTCGATTCCAGACATGCACTTCTGAGTCTATCTATAATAATAGAACTACTAGGCGTCTACCAGCTGTATGTCGATAGTAGGGAGGATATATTCACTGCTAACCCTGATGGACTATGTAAGCCCTTAAAAGTCACCTACGTAGGATTATGAGCATCAGATGGTTCTCAATCTTCAATGGATCGGAGAAAATGACAAATTTGCCCCCTACCGGAGTCAGGAACTACTCCCTCGCATGCGGATCGCTCCGAAGGGAATGCTACCCACCATTGTGTGTAGTGTAGTAATTTTCCCCAACATGATGCAATTGAGGGAAATGTCCAACAGCACACGCCCCCTTCATCAGGATTAATGGTGTGTTTGGGAGTTTACTAAGGGAAGGGAAGGAAAGGTAAACAATGGGAAGGGAAGGGAAGTGAAGAGAATTGTAATATGTTGTTTGGGAGTTGAGTAAGGTGAATGAAGGTGAAAGGAAGTAAATATATGTAAATTTACATAAATGACTTTATACTAATAACACATCAGGCCTTTTATTTGTTTTGATGGGGGTAAGAATGTCATTACACCCCTTTACCCTCCTTTACCCTCCTCTACTGTCCAAATTGGGGGGAAAGAAAACCAAACAATTTTAACCTCCTTTCCCCTTCCTTCCTCCTCTCTACCCTCCTTAAAAAAACTCCCAAACAAGATGAAAACCTCATTTCTCTTCCCCTCTCCCTCTCTACCCTCCATCCAAACAGGGCATAAGACTATATCTGTAGTATTTTCCACCAACACGATGCATTGGGTAAAATATCCCCACCGCGCTCACCCCCACTACACATTAGGACTAGACAAGCTGGGTCCGTATGCTTTGGGACAAGAAACTTCACACCCCTCCATGCATCAATTTTCATCATAAACTTCCAACCTCAAAACAGGCGTCCATTCCATTTTCCTTTCTTCTCACAACACCCACTAATTACGCAGCAAATAAACAAGTGAAGATAATATAAGGGGGAAAAACAAAAATAAAAAGGCTTCTTGAAAGTTGGCCAAGTGAACTTTACCACCCCCAACCCATCATTCCACCCACACCCCTACCTACACCCGTCGATCATCATCAGCTCCCACCTCACCAAACCCCAGGAAGGAAAACCCTTTCCTTCCCCTCTTCCACAACTACAGCTACACTCCGTAATTAAACGCTCCCTTGTATTATTAATACCTCCTCCCACCTCCCCTCTCAAAAACCAAACAACAACAACAGCGACGACGACGACGACGATGGCCGCTTTCGCAGGCAAGAGGGCTTGTTGGGCCTTGGCCCTCCTCTCAATTGCTTGTGGTCTGTCGGTCATCCCACTGTTGCGTAGAGCCGAAGGGCAGGCAGCAGCAGCCGAGCAGCCAGCACCCACGGTCTGCAGACTGCTCCTTGCTCTCCGTGGAGCTTGGCTGATTGCTTGGGGTTCGTCGAGGAAGCGTGAGAGCAACAGGGGAGCCACAGGGGCCGTGCTGGCGCGGGGCCTCAAGAGGTTTGGTGAAGGAGGTTCCTGCCTCTGCCAGGCTTTCAAAGGGCTGGGTTGCGGCCGCCTAACTACGGGATTAAGCCTTAATACGCCAAAGGCACTCGCGCTGCCTTCTGCTTGCGGGGTCAGAACCCTCCTTTACAGCAAGATGAGCCAGTGAGATTTTCTCCTGTCCTTGTTGTTCTTTGCTGCTCCCATTGAAATTAAACTTGTCTTTTTTTTTTTTTTTTTTTTTTTTTCTCAGTGGCAATAGGTGCACCTGTGGCCGCTCCTGGTATGTTTTCATCTTCGAAATATTCCTCGCTTTTTTTGGGTGTGTTTGGATTGAGTAGAATAGAGGAGGAGGGAAGTTAAGGGAAACCATTCACCCTATTTCATCTTAAACCCCGATGAACTCCAAACAAACATGCCCTACTTTTTCTCGCTTTTGTAGGCACAGGTTTAGCTACCAGTGGCTGTTTGTTGTTTGTTAATGACTTCTTACTTTCTATCATTTGCGCTTTAATACTTGTGTTACGCGAACGTTGAGAATCATTCCCTAAATTTTTCCATGTGATACTCACAAGCTAATTTATAACTTTTTTAGCATGCTTGTTGAATTTATTGTTAGAACCACCATGGTTTCTATTTTAAAATAGAATTATATGTTAAACAGTATATCCAACAAAGATTAAAGATTAACATGTTCTTAATTTAGCTTATGAATACCACCCGAGAAATTCCGAGGAAACTTATCATGTTTAAGGTATTAAAATGCAAATTTTGGACTCTTCGAGTATCACTTCTCTAGTATATATTCTCTAGTATATAAGCAGTCAACAACCAGATCACATCTTAACGGATCGGGTAACAGTTTGGCCCATGAGGCCAAAAAACCCACTTACAAACAACACCTCACAGTCATCAAACGAATCTCCCAACTCCTTAACTCGCTTTGGAATAACACGTGTATGTGAACATTGATCTTCTTACATATATTAAACCAACAACAGCAATTTCCTTTCGAAGATGAGCAAAGGCATAGCATATATTTAGTTAGGTCAACCTCCGCAGAATGCTGTTTCACTTTGTTGTATTAAATATGCTTTCCAGTGTGTACATCATGAACTATGAATTAACAATTAAGTTCAATGTATAGACCAAAACAAGATTAATCTACAACATATGCAGCTTTTATTAATAAATGAACAGAATCAAGTTGAGACAAGAGCACATTCACATAAACAATTTAAGCACATAAATGAATTTTTTTTCCCTTTATGATTTCTCAAGTTGACATGCAATTAATCCCATACCTGCAGTGTTTTCTCCAGCAGCAACACCATTAGGCTCCCCATCTGTCGGAGGAAGTGTTGCCAGAGTTCCAGCACCCTCGCCAATTCATTCAGCTGCTGGCTCTCTCCTTGCACCATCACTTGCTACTCTCCTTGTTACAGCAGCAGCTTTATCTTGTCATAACTTTTAATAGTTTGAGGAATGTCGATGTGATGAGTTAAGAGTTTGAGGGATGTCGATGTGAAAACTACTGTCATGAGACTGAACATTTAGTAACTTTGGTAATGTCCCCTCTATGTTATGTATCTCTTCCTGATTTGATTCCATTATATGGTTCTAGGCCACAGTTTTCTTAACTTGACGTGGAAAATCATGTCCTGGATCTCTGTACTATTGAAACAACAACTGTTACATCATCAAGCTTGCCTCCAACAAAAGTTGGGTACCCAGCAATATGGGCAGCATCAGAAAAGGGACTTCTTACTGATGCTGATCTCCCTACTTCCTGTGCCTTCAATGCCAAAATCTCTGCAATCTCCTGTGAAGTTGAACAAAATAAAAAACCACCTGAGTACAATCATTAAATTAAAACAAACACAAGGAACACTGCTCAAGTTCATACCACAGATTTGAGATTTGTTTGTAGAGATTCGTTAACGATAGCTTCCACTTCTTGCTCATATAAATTGTCAAAGAGACCATCGGTTGCTGTTACTATTACATCGCCTTCATCTAGATCAATTGTGTATGACTGGAATCAAGTGTAACGTTAGTATGGTTCTCAAATCTCTAGGAATCTAATGAGTAATTCTAGTGATAGAACCAATACGCTTAAAGAGGTACCTGAATCAGCCTTGAGGGATCATCTCCTCTTTCTATCTGTAAGGGGAAGTTAAATCCGTAGACCATAGGGGTGGATCTTTTATGTACTGTTCCATTCCGTATCAAAAGGAATCCTGAATCTCCAATGTTAGCTACATGAAGTACCTGTTGAACAATGCAAAAGAAAATGCTCAACTAATATTCAGATGACCATAGGGTAGTTGCTTTCTATTCAGACATGGACCCCGAAAGAAACGAGCTGATGTAACTGTGTTAAGATTCAATCTAAGCTGACATCAATTTTGGCTATCTGCACTTCGAGAGAAGACAACCTGCTATGATCAATGCAAACATAGAATGGTTTAGGTCGTGCATCATTTGTTGCTTTATGAGATTGCCTTATCTTTTGTCCGTGATGCGCCAAGACATCTATGGTAAGGAGATATGGACATGATGCAGCAGGAGTGTTTGAATACAACAAATTCTAAAAATATAAAAGGATTCATATGCTTTTGCATATACAAAAGAAATAAATCTTGCAGATACAAAAGTAATAAATCTTGCAGATACAAAAGTAATAAATCAAACATGTGGGTGTGGGTGTTGGTGTGTGTGGGTGGGTACATGCGCGCGCGCGCGTGATAACCCTTATCTGCAACATCTGCAACACTTAGAAAAGCATGATATCTCGAATGTCATTCTATTTTATCTTACCTAGACTCATACTTACTATACCATCATATTCCATATTAAGAACAAGAAATTATACAAAAGCAAATTCATTTGCAAATCAGGTAGATATGTGAAGTCATCATTCAAACACGATATTTTTAACTTGGTCTTGGATACCCATTTGTTATGGCTTTCACATATCCAGAATACATGCAAATTTTTAGGATGCATTGAAAAGGAGAAATAGGCATGTACTGATAGTATCAGAGTATCAGATGTAGGGAATGGAGAGATGGACATGTATCTATAGTATCAGATTAACGTGTTAGCGGTGGAAAACGAACCAAATATTTAACAAATTGTTCGTTAATTGTTCGTCTAACTATTCGGTCATTATACTCGATTCAGTAGTTCATTTATAGTAAACAAATAGTTTTCAGTTTTTGGTTCACAAACGAAGAGAATTTAACAAGATGTACTCAATTAGTTTTATTATCAAATATTTATTTAAGTGTTCATTCCCTATAATCTTTATTACTACAGGCATGATGTTATGTTTTTTATCCATCTATATTTTGTAATTTAAATTCTATACCAATTGTAATTTAAGTTCTATAACTAATTTTAACTAAATCAAATTTCTTCAACAAAATATGGTTCTTATAAATTACATAGTTTACCATTTGTTAACTGTAAATTATATATCAAATAAATTTACCATAGTATTTGAGAAATAGTCGAAAGGTATTTGTATTCATATTCAAATTAAAAAAAATCAGAGACTAATATTCGAATTCATATTTGAATTAAAATTTTTAAACAAATATAAATGCGAGCACCATTCCTTTCCACCCCTAACCAGATGTATCTATATCTGACATGGGAACATCTCCTTTTCAAAGTACCTTGTAACATAAATATCACAAGTTCACACAAAACAGGTTCAAGACTAATGAGATATAGGATGCCATTGCCTTCCCGACCTCAAATGAAAGGCATTAGTTTAATCAAGGAATTCCTAAGGACCGAGAGCTTGCATCATTCCTGTCTTAAGAACATAAGAGAATATAATTGAAAAACCAGCAGCAATAGGTATACAGATGTGGGACATGGAAAAAAAATTGCTTTTAGGGATACAATCAGTCTGACTGCATAAGAACATAGAGAAGATTATTGGAATCTGATGTGAATTATATAAATGAATTGGTCACTTAGTATTAATTCTTTACCACTGCAGAGAAACCAGTTAATTTTATTCATGTATAGCCACTTCAGATAAGAAACAAGGAAAATGCTTGGCACTCTATCAAGGTGTTAACAACTTTATGCGTGACTTATGTAATTATTAACTTTCATAAGAACGAACCTGGCCGTCGAAATAAGCAACCAAAACAGTAGATGAACCAGGAGAACGTGCTTCAGCAGCACTCTTAACAAGAACTTGGTCTGGTCTTGTTTCTGGAAGTCCTGCACATTCTGATACAATCTTCGCACAGTTGTCCATCAATTCTCTAGCATATAACCCTGCATTTATTCCTACAGATACCACAAATGTTCACGTGATATTGTAAGAACCTATGGATATCAGCATGAAGTGAAATCATAAAACTAGAGACAGGACAAAACACATAAATGATGCATGATTCGTCCATGTATCAAGACAAAGTAAACCTACACTTAATAGAGATTTATTTGTCATTGGTAATTTGGTATTGCTTTATAACCTTGGAATTGAGACACTGACAAAATCATCGTTAAAGCTGAGGGGAGCTACTAATAGGACGGACCTTTATATGAGATCCATGGAAAAGTATGATATAGAGGGCAAATTTTTTCAGTTTTGTGTTTTTAAAGAAAGCAGTTCTCATATTTTTCTCGAGCTTGCTACAGAGAGGACTCCGGACTGTCAGGGTGTTGCACAAGGATTAGCATAATTCTACACTGGGAAACTGGCTCCTAGGGCAGTGCCTAGAACATATTAATGGTATAGTACTTAAATTTATAATATATTTTTTTAGATCTCATTTTATATTATTGTCTTATGACTCTTATTTGAAAAGATTAGAAGAGCAAGTCTCAGAATATTCATATATTGACAGCTTACTCTGTCCTACTGTATCATGCAGGCAGAAGTTCAACAAAAGAAACCATGGACTTTTAAGGTTGGACAGTGTTTGCCTGTTTGGCTTTTTAAACATAAAGATTTCACTTTTAATGGAGGTATTTCGGATTTAAAGAGAAAAGACCTGAATGGAGAAGAAAATGATGAAAAAGGAGGACAAATATAAATGATAAAGAGATCAGAGAGACATATTTTAAATAATGTAAGAGAATCTTTATTAGGTAGTTTAGTTTATGAAAGTTCTACCATGCCGAAAATTCATTTTTTTAATTATTTTAACACTGACTTGACTCTAAAACATGATTTTTCGTCAAGATGGGTCCAGTATGTCTAATACTTGTCGTCCAAGTTCTGTCATCCTAGATGTGTTAGACATGGACAATGGCTCACTTAAATGTGTTTGTGCTTCCTAGGTCTATGTCTATCCCCCAAAGCTATACAGGATGCTCTTCCTATGATCTAAACACAGAAAAACATTCTGATAAAAGCAAAATACGCTCCTGTTCTACCAAACAAACAACAATCACTAGAACAATACATACAACACAACAAAGATATCAAACAAATTTCTTGTGCGACATATACATCATAAGTCTCTTGGCATATCCGAGCTTAATGGCTTCTCCATAGGTGTCACTTGACAGGCTAAACTATTATTTATTATTGTACCTCAGAGTAGTATACATTTTTGTACTTAGCAACAAGATAAGCATATCATGTTGTGACCTACCGTCCACAATTGTATCATTTTTGTACTTAGAAAGAGAAGCATATCCTGTTACGACATACTGTCAGCAATTGTACCACATAATAGTACATCAATTTTGTACTTATCAACAAGGTATGCTTCTTTCCGCAAATTTTACTTGATCAATTGCTCAGAAGCCATATTCTCCAACAATAATGTTTTTTACTTTGCAAGCACCAACTGGCACTATCATATTTAGCTACTTTCCATATGAACATACTAGACGTTATGTAAATTATATAGAAATTCTTATTTCGAAGTCACCTGTAAAGAGAGGCTGTCCTACAATTACAATGCAGATTACAGGACAATTATCTTGAGTTTGCACATATAACAAACAGATACTTCATGGTACCAAACCTTTTTGGTGATTCATATGCATGAACAAGAAAAAGGTTATGTCCATAATACATAAATTTCAGAACAAATTAATTTGTTAACTGAATTTCATAAGGAAAGTTACCTTCAAGAGACCATTGACCAACGCCATCTGCCACACCAAACCAGTTCTTGCATGCCACAAAGTAAGCATCTTCTCCACCTGTCGATGCCTGAAATTATTACTCTACATTACTGACCATGGGTATATTGGACAAACAAGAAATGATTTGAGACAAATAAACAATTTAATATGTAATGTCCACTGGCGGAGTTGACTCATAATTGATGGCAGGACTTCAATAAAAATTGAATAATAAAAGTATGATAGATATATCTCAATTTCAATGACTGCTTGACTAGACGGAGAAGTACGAAGTAGGAGAAGGGCAAACAAGTCTTGATGAAAGACAGAAATAAGCCCCAGAGCTTATCAACAGTTAAAGGAGACGAGAAACATGAAGCAAGTGAGAAGCCCCTAAGTTGTTGTAATTTCTTCGTTGTTCTGAACAGTGTGGTTGAAGATCATCAATAGGCATTCTTTGTGCAGCGGAACTTATGATGAGCATCCGCTTTTAAATTTTACTTGCTGTATAACCTGGATGCCACCTGGCCCAGGCAGAAATGTGGAATGTAGGAATGTTTCCAAACTGTGGGTCACTTCTCTCTGTCTTTAGCCTGCACATCCTTTCCCAGATGCTGTTGATCTCTCATTCCTGCATGCTAGAGTCTAGTCTTTTTGTCGCTCTTATATATTAGATTATTCGCTTTATGCCAACTCCTAACTCACTTCAACACGTTTTCAAATCATGCCAACATAACTTTGCAAATCGTCTTCAACGTATTACTTTATTTGCTGATTTTAGACAATGAGAACGCTCACAAATTATTATATGGTGTTAAATGACTTCTGAAATCACAGTTACCATTTTACATAACCAATATGCTGGAGTTACTTGAATAATACTAACATGCTCATATACCTGTTTCTTTAAAGGACCATAAAGATTATTAAAGATAGCATGTTCTCCTAATTTAATTCAGCTACTATCAAAGGAAAAGCTCAGAAGAAATTGATCATGTTACACGTTAAAGTTTATGTATCAGCAGTAACAGTTATTCACTATATCACATAACCAATATACTGCAGTTTCTTTGGTTTCTCATTCTAGCATGGTTAGAAACTGTTAATCCTTTGAAGGATTATAACAGTGTGAAAGGTAGTCATGAATGTAATTTCCATGTGAAAAAATTAATATTCTTGTCCAATAGTGATATATTCAGATAAACATTATTCCAAAAAGAAGAGAGAGAGAGAGAGAGAGAGAGAGAGAGAGATTGATTGCAATTCAAACATTAATGTGGATATTAATACCTTTGAAGGATGAGGCAGTATTGCTGCACCAGAACAAAGGAAAAGTGTTGGAACTGCAATGGTTCTCACCCTGAATCACAAAAACCATGATTTGACAATCATAAGTTAATGAGAAAAAGTTTCAAACTTTATCATACATCTAATACTATAGGTACAATAAAAGATTATTACATTTACACTATAAACTTTTCATCACAATGTTCGTACTGACATGGTTCTCACCCAGAATCAGAAACAATGTGATTTGAGAATCAAAAGATAATGAGAAAAATCTCATAAATTTTATCATACACCCAATAATGTTAGTAAACAACAAAGATGACTGCATTCACACTATAACGTAAGGAGGCCTAGAATATGATAAAACATTTGGGCTTACGCACATACATGAGATGCTTCTTAGCCTAAGGTTCTGCCACTAACTAATAACTCAAAAATTTCATATAGATGAAAATCTAGTAACAAATTAATCTTAAAAAGATAACAAATTAGTCAGAAAAAATTATCCTCCTATGCCCATAGAAGTGCCAGGGAAGCCCTAGCAAATAACAATTGCGGCCACTGAAAAAGGGCAGCAAATTTGTATTATCATCAAGTACATGAACAGTTCTATTTAAGAATTCAAAGAGAAATACACCTGGCAGGTTCTTCACTGTTTGCATCTCCATTTTTCTGATCAGCATGTTCAACCACAGAAACCTGGTACTCCATCAAATATACAAAAGCATCAGGTCAACAGCAAAAAATTACATTAAAAAATTACATAATGAATTACACTGTATTCTACCAAATTACTAAGCTGGAATATACACAAATTTTTCTTCCATCAAAAGCTTGCCTATTGGCAATGTCGCAAGAATCTATGTCCCCTATCGATTAACAATATAGGTATATGATGTGGATACAGATAGACACTTAGCATACTAAATGAAAATGATGACATCCTGCCTACAGCTGAAATGATATTGCAAAGTTGCTAACTATAAACTTATAACAAACACCATGACTTAAATATTGATCAAGAATCTGATCCCACTTATCAAAATTTACTATGGTGTTTATCAGGCACTAGCCTGAATAAATTTCAAGGAAGAAATTTTGGGATTCAAATGCTACACATTTTAGAAGTTTTGGCAAGGAAAAGATGATGCACATTGAAATGCTACACATTTTAGAAGTTTCTCTCCATAATGATTTTTATCAAATTCTGTTGATGACAGGTAGGTGACTTTAACTCCTTTGAGTCTAATGCAAATCTCAGATGTGATCCCGTCCTTGAGATCATTAAAAGAAACGTGGCATCAGGATTCTTGTTATATGGCTTATTTTGTATTGGATGATGTTTTTAGGGTCGCTTTTATTGTGATTTGGGTCATTACAGTAGGTAGAATCCAATATCTGCACAAGTCTAATGAGAAAACTGTTATAGCTACAGGATGCTCATGTGCTAGAGCTCCTTGGTTCATCAGATTATGAGGAGGAAACAAGCAGGTCTCTGCTATCAGGTACCTTCCTTTCAAAGTTGAAGTGATATTACGCCCATGAAGAGGAGGAATAAGGACGCTAGTCATGATTTTCCTGTTATCTTTCCTAGCCAGAAATAGATAATATTTTAAGAATATGTCGTGAGATAAGGCTTATTTAAAATGGTGGAGCTAAAAAAACAGAGTGGATTTGTGGATGAAATAGCCCACCTTCGTGCATTCCTTCAGTCCAATCATTGGCACTTGTTGAGAAATTAAATGTAAAAGGGTCCAAAGAATACTGAATTTTCCTTGCCCATCTGCCATCAAGGTGATAGAATGGTATGGGCCCCACAGAATGGTTGAAACGTGTAAGTATTGTTATAAAGAATGACAAATTTTCAAAACCGACTTGTTTGCCAAAAAATTCCCAAAAAATACCCGTTTCAGATTTAATTTTAAAAACCGACCCAGTTTTAGCCTCAGGGCTGAAACTGGGTCGGTTTTTGAAAAAAAAATCCCAAACTTCACGGGAGTTGAAGTCCCGTGAAGTTTTTCACATAACAAAACTTCACGCGAGTTGAACCTGGCTGAAACTGGGTCGGTTTTTAAAATTAAATCTGAAACCGGTCTTTTTTTGAGAATAAGTTTCAAAACAGGTTAGTTTTGAAAATTTGTCCTATAAAGAACTAGGACCGAGGAAAGTAGAATGACCATGGGGAACCTACAGCATTTGGATTGCTTTCCTTTTCGGACAATTTGATAATGGTTACTTTCGTACAATGGCTTAAAATAAGCAACCTATACAAAAAATAAACAGAAGAAGCTAAGCAGATATGATATTCCATACCCCGGCTAAGCAGATATCATATTCCATAAAATGAGCAACCTACAGATCACACTCCATGCAGATCATCATGTATTCAATACAAAGAAAATTTAAGTTCTTTACATTCAACTAAAATTTTTCAACTTGTTAATGGACCCAACCATCAAACAGTTTGATTCCACTATTGCAATGATCCACTGTTGCAATGATGAATCCGCTAGTCATCTAAGGGGCTGTTTGGTTGGTTTCCTAAAAACCAAGAAAAGGAAATCGGTACAAGGAAATCAATAAAATAATATTTTTATCCATTTCCATCCCTAAAACTCACCACAACATCTAATAAAATATTATTTTTATCCTCCAACTCATCTCATTTCATCTCCTTTCTTACCTTTAAAAATAAACCAAACACAAGAAATGTGTCACATCATCCAACTCATCACATCTCATTTTATCTCATTTTTAAAAATCACACACATCATCCAATAATATTGTGACAACTCATCTCATCTCATTAAACATTCCTTTCCATCCATTTCCTCAAAAAAAAAACAAGAAATCAATTTCCTTAAGTACGTGTCACATCATCCAATAATATACCTCCAACTCATCTCATTTCATCTATTTTCTTATTTTTAAAAACGAACCAAACACAAACAACCTCAAAACACCATCCAATAATATACCTCCAATTCATTTCCTTATTTTTTTAACCAACCAAACAACCTCAAAACAAGTTTTTTTAAAAAATCACTCACATCATCCAATAATAAGGTGACAACTCATCTCATCTCATCTCCTATTCTATAATTTCCTTCTTTTTTAAGCCAACCAAACAACTTCAAAACCATTATAATAGGAAATAGGTTTCCTATTTTTTGATTTCCAGGTTTTTTTGGCCAAACGAACAGGCCCTAAGGAGAAAAATGTAATCAAACAATCGAAAGAAATATACACGCATCTGTAATCTATACATGTCAGAAGGAAGTAATTGAAATTACCATATCAGACGTTCCAGCTGTATCCTTTTCCTCTGCATTTTCTTCTATAGGGGTAGAACTAGATTCTGCATCCATATCTAGATCAGCTACCACCGTAAGAGAGACCTCTGATGCTTCGCTATCATCTTCAAGCCTTTCTGTTGACACTAGTACATCATCCAATTGTTCTACGCAAACCTCACTAACTGGAACTCGAAAATTATCACCTTCAACAAGTGTAGACACTTCTTCAGTAAGCAGAAGATCATCACTAGATTGCCCTTTCTGCTCCACACCAACAGCAGAACTTTTCTCTTCTTCCGAGATTTCATCCCATGGCATACCTTTGCCTTGTATTTCCTGTCCACTCTCTGCAGATCCCCGCGATTCCAATTCAATTGAAGCTTCACCATTTTCAGGACTTCCATCAACGGTTTCTACGCGGGTAATATGCTCTTTGCGATCACCACCCATGGACTCCTCTACCTCTTCCTCCTCGTCTACACAAACTTGTGAAGTCTTCACTTGTTCATGCTCTTCACAGACCCTCATTGAATCCATCTCAGTTTCTTGATCTCTCTCTAAAGAATCAGACTCAGGTTCCACTTCCAAGAGACATCCTTGATCTCTCTCCATCAAACCAGTCTCAGATTCCACTTTCAATCCAGTTCCTTGATCTCTCTCCAGTGATCCAATCTCAGATTCCACTTCCAGGCCAGTTCCTTTCTCAGTCAAGGCATCATTTCTACCCAAAACCTCAATCCCATCCAAATTCTCACTCTCCAAACACATCTTAGAGCCCACTAATCCCATCTCTTTCTCACTTACTGCATCAGATCCCGAAGCCCCCATCTCAACATCTGAATCCCTACTCTCAACTCCAAATTCTCTATCCAAAACCTCGCTTCCGCCTGCCCCTTCCATTCTCTCCCCAAATTCTCCGTCCCTAGATTCTCTCAACTCCTTTACTCTCTTCGGATCCTCAGCATCAGCGAATCGAAAGATGACGCTGCCATCGGAGCACTCTGCCACCAAACCCTCAGTCAGTACAACCAATAACAACAACAACAACAACAACAAGAATCGAATCTCCATCATCGTCATCATGATCTATAATAAGGGAAGAAGAGAGGGGGGGTTCATTGAGTACCAGTAGAAGAGAAGATCTCAACGGAGGAAGGAACCGACGAGCA
>NC_033796.1:42054508-42058500 GCF_001876935.1 Asparagus officinalis | reverse complement strand
ACTCGCACGTGGGAGCCATTCTTCGTGCGCAAGTTTGGTGGAGCCCCCCACTTGGGACTTTTGATCGGCGTTTCTGAAATTTGGATTAGGACTTGGATTAAGAAAAATAAATACAAATTAAGATGCAATCGCCCCTTCAGGGATTCGGCTCTCACGGTGCGCCAAAGTTCGTGGTTAGCTCAGTTCGAATTGGCGGGGATCAGTAATGGTCTTATAAAACTGATGATCGTTGGGGATTAGAGCATGCTCGACGCCTTGATCAGATTGGACAATGATGCACTTTTTGGATTGTAATTTGTTGGTAACCTCATTTTCAGCGGATTATTTGGAATTATAATTTCCCAAAATACATAGGAGCCGTAGAGATTTTTTTTAATTATAATCTACATGTTTGACCGAGTAAATAAAATAAAATAAAAACTCGTTATTTTTCCACGTCCTTTCTTTTTTTGTCATTTTAATAAGAAGCGCGTGAATCATAAATCACCCTCTTCATTTTTTTATGGCAATCACCCCCTTCATTAAACACCTAAAAATTCAATCCACATCGAGTATAATTTACCCATGTTGGACTTCTTTTACACAACAAAATGAAAATTACAACTCTTGGGAAACAAACGCAGGATCGTTGTTTGGATCGTTGCTTGCGTGGGATCTTTGCCTGTGCAGGGGGTGCGTTAGCCCGTGGACCACCAAATCACAGATTCTGATCGAATCGTGAGGGGTTTATGATTCTGACTTCGTTTATCGAAGTGAGAACTTGAAACGATATCTTATCAAGGTAAGATAGTCGTTCTTCTTGAAATCAAGTCAAAACATGAATATCAAGGAGTTACCGGAAGCTCAAGAACTCTGCTCTGAAGTGCTCAAAATGATCAGCCCCTTCAAAAATGGCCTTCGGGGGTATTTATAACCCTTGGATGAACAGTGCTTCCGAGACAGTGTTTACTGTCTTCGAGGCCGAGACAGTAAACACTGTCTCGGGAATAGTAAATACTGTTCCCGCGAGACAGTAAATACTGTCTCGGGAACAGTAACTGTCTGGCAGTTTTCATTGTAACTGCCTTCCCACATTTTACAACTCCGTTATTTTGGCAGTTATCAATGTGATTCTCGCCCACGACAACGCTGTCTCGCGCGGAGAGACAGCAAACGCTGTCTCGCGCGGAGAGACAGCAAACGCTGTCTCGCGCGGAGAGACAGCAAACGCTGTCTCGCGCGGAGAGACAGCAAACGCTGTCTCGCGCGGAGAGACAGCAAACGCTGTCGCGCGCGGAGAGACAGCAAACGCTGTCGCGCGCTGAGAGACAGCAAACGCTGTCTCGCGCGGAGAGACAGTAAAGTCCGTCTCGCGTGCGAGACTGTAAAGACTGTCTTTTTTTCTTTGATTTTTCGATGATCTCCTCTTGAGCTGTATTTGGATATCTATTAGCATTTTTTAACGCCTACAGATACTCCCTCCAAAGTGTTCCAGACTTATTCTTTTATAGAGGAGTCTGGGACATTTTGGATAAGACAGGTCTTATTTGCAATCCTTTCAATACTTGATTGAGTAGATCGTGTAGAAAAATGGCTCCAGCCCTTGATCTCTTCATCCATTAGTCTATTCAGTTCTTTGTAGAATAGCTAATGCTTCTCCGGCCCTGTTTATATTCTATCTCCTGGTCTCTTGTTTGTTGGTAGAGATGAACCCGATGATGGAGAGGAAGAATTTTATATTCTATCTCCTGGTCTCTTGTTTGTTGGTAGAGATGAACCCGATGATGGAGAGGAAGAATTTTATATTCTATCTCCTGGTCTCTTGTTTGTTGGTAGAGATGAACCCGATGATGGAGAGGAAGAATTTTATATTCTATCTCCTGGTCTCTTGTTTGTTGGTAGAGATGAACCCGATGATGGAGAGGAAGAATTTTATATTCTATCTCCTGGTCTCTTGTTTGTTGGTAGAGATAAACCCGATGATGGAGAGGAAGAATTTTATATTCTATCTCCTGGTCTCTTGTTTGTTGGTAGAGATGAACCCGATGATGGAGAGGAAGAATTTTATATTCTATCTCCAGGTGCAAAGGAAACTCAAAGTGGGATCTCCACTTAGAGAATCTGGACGGGTTTGAATAATCCTAACTGTCATAAGGTTTGATTATTCAACTGAAAGTGGACCTCTCGTTCATGGAAGGAATCGAAAGGGGATTTTGGTTTTGGTCCTAACTGTAGTAAGGTTTGACCAAGTGGGAGTTTGAGACGATCCTAACTGTTTTAAAGGTTTGATCGTTCAATTTGTGGATCTCTCGTTCATAGAACGAATTGAGAGGGGATTTTGGCTTTGGTCCTAACCGTTTAAAGGTTTGACCAAATGGACAGTGAGACGATCCTAACTGTTTAAAGGTTTGATCGTTCAATTTGTGGACCTCTCGTTCATGGAACGAATCGAGAGGGGATTTTGGCTTTGGTCCTAACCGTTTAAAGGTTTGACCAAATGGACAGTGAAGACGATCCTAACTGTTTAAAGGTTTGATCGTTCAATTTGTGGACCTCTCGTTCATGGAACGAATCGAGAGGGGATTTTGGCTTTGGTCCTAACTGTTTAAAGGTTTGACCAAGATGGGAATTTGATACGATCCTAACTGTTTAAAGGTTTGATCGTTCAATTTGTGGACCTCTCGTTCATGGAACGAATCGAGAGGGGATTTTGGCTTTGGTCCTAACTGTTTAAGGTTTGACCAAAATGGGGATTTGAGACGATCCTAACTGTTTAAAGGTTTGATCGTTCAATTTGTGGACCTCTCGTTCATGGAACGAATCGAGAGGGGATTTTGGATTTGGTCCTAACTGTTTAAAGGTTTGACCAAGATGGGGATTTGAGACGATCCTAACTGTTTAAAGGTTTGATCGTTCAATTTGTGGACCTCTCGTTCATGGAACGAATCGAGAGGGGATTTTGGCTTTGGTCCTAACTGTTTAAAGGTTTGACCAAAGGAGGGTTTGAGAGGGAAGATTGATCCAACGAAGTGATCGAATCTCATCTCAGCAAAAGAATATTCGTAAATCACCGTGGGGATGTAGTGTTTAACACTTTGTTTGTAATGATCGGGTTATTCCTAAGAAAATTACATATAGCATTCTTTCGGGAACTTCCGTTACATGAACCATCCACCCCCAGCTTTTTCTTGCGAAACTGAGTTTATCATTATGTTTAGCTATATGATCGGGTTATCCTTAAAAGTACCATGCCTGGCATTCTCCAGGAACTTTCCGTGAAAGAAAGGAAATAGTTTAGACTCATATACCTGTTGGAGTATTAAGGAGCAGTTTATACTCGTATACTTTTCGGAGTGAGATGGAGAAGCAGTTTATACTCGTATACTCATCGGAGTCAGGGAAAACAGTTTATACTCGTGTACCCAATGGAGTTGATTTGGTCGTCTTTACTCGACCTCTTTCGTCGTTATGACGCCGGAGTCAATTAGGGCTTGGATCTTGTTTTTGAGTCCAAAGCAAATCTCGGTGGGATGAAGAACCCCTCTGTGGTACGCACAATAGTTTGGATCCGTAATCCTCTTAGCTCCATCCTGATCTTTAATAGGTGGTAGCTCGATTTTGTCATTAGCGAGGAGGTATTCCAATATGGCTGGAGCTTCATCATCTTCGAAAGAATACTCCTTTTGGAACCTCGGATCGAGAGTCGCGTTCACAGCGATTGTAGATGTCGTCGGTTGACCTCTCTCAACTTTCTTTCTTTTAAGAAAGTGTTCAGCTTGTTCGCCACGTAATTTCAACTCTTTCCAAGTTTTGGATGGCACGACCCCCAGAGCTTCCAGGACATCGATGGAGAGATTATTGTGGCATGTTTGCAGGATGAACTCCTCTGTAATAGGATCTTTGCAATTTATTACCTTGTCACGGAAGCGCTTGACAAAATTATTAATAGACTCTCCGTCTTTTTGCTTCTCATCCAAAAGGGTTCCGATTGACACTTCGGTGTCATCATCGAA
>NC_033796.1:42018976-42053508 GCF_001876935.1 Asparagus officinalis | reverse complement strand
TAATTATTGCTATGACCGGACCCGTGCACTAAACGTGCCCAAGAGGGTTCATAACCCTAGGGCTTTGAGTTTCATTGATAGGGGTAATGTCCCTAAATCTTTTGGTACCAAGAATACTTGGGTACCAAAACAAATTTGATTTTAAACCAAGAACTTTAGTGTTTTTATTTTTTGTCTTGGTTTTGAAAATTATGTTTTAAGATCTTTTGGTTATGAAAACAATTTTTTCTTTTATCAAATCTTTTGTTTTCATGATTATTAGTTTTGATTTTGATGAGAGGTTTGTATTTATATAACCCTCTGGGTTTATTGGGTGTTTATTCCCAAATCATGTTTACCGGATGCTTAAATGATTATATGAGTTGGAACAAGCTCAATAGCTTGATATAATTGTTGCCTCTCTTAAAAATTGTGTTTTGATTTGTTGCTTTTGAATTCATTATAATTCACTTATATGATGATATTTATGTGTTTGTGCTAATGGATCATCTATTCGTGCTTTATAATGTATTCTATGAGTGGTTTGATCAAGTTATATAAAGAAAATTTTTCTTTATTGATCAAACATTGTTTTTGAATATAAACTTTGATTTATGATTTCTTTTGATTGAAATGTTTTTATTTGAAAACTTTTTGCATGATTCTCATGTTCCTCTTCTTTTGATTTCATAAATCTATTCTTTTATATGGTTTTTATATTTTTTGTGTTAATAAGACACTATTTTTCATATTGATATATTCATATGTGTTCTCATTATCTCTTGAATGTGAGTGATTGATAGCATATATTTTATGCTTGCTCACATATTTGCCATGATCTTTATTTCATATTCTCCATATGGCATTTTGATAGGGGGAGCAATCCCTATATCTTTCTATGTGTTATACTCATCTATGCTTATTGATAGGGGGAGTTTTCGCTCTCTTCATCCTTTTTTTGTCCCCTTTTTGATGTTGTCAAAGGGGGAGAAATATTGTGAGTATATTCTTTCTTGTTTATATGCATGTGAATTATAAATTATACATTCATTTCCTTCATGCATATATTTCTTTTTGTAAATTGTTTGTCATCATCAAAAAGGGGGAGATTGTTGGCCTTCTTGTTTTGATGATGTTTAACAAACAATTTACCACTAATGTTGTTTGTCTAGTATTTGTGTTTTCTTATTTATTATAGACAAACAACGTTGTTGGAGGATGATGGAATAGAGCTTCAACGATCATATCCAAAGGAGGTTGGCGGAATGTCGGTGAAGCCTTGCAATTCAAAGTTCAAGATCCAAGTTCAAGCTTCATCCGCGAGATTACCAAGTAGAGCTTATTGAAGACCAATCAAGCTTGGGTAATTTAGTTTAGGATTTATATTATGTGTGTTATATACTCTAAGCTCAATTATCTATACACACACATTTTATTGGTTTCCTTGTATATATATGTAGTCACATATATATACAACACAAGTTTTGGTTTTCATGTTTATAAATATGAAATTACATGTTTCATATTTATTATTGTCAATTTCATGAAAATATTGCATTTCTAGGTTATAGACTTCATAACAACATATTATATCTTTTATCAAGTCTATACAATCATTTCATAAGGTTTCAAAATGTTGTTTAAGTCAAAATATCAAAATATCAATTTTCAGGTTTTCATGTTTTGGACTATTTTGTAAAATGATGACATTTTTTATTTGGGAAGTCCTTTTTCGAAACCAGTTATTGTAGCATGTTTATTATCATGTTTACAATCATTCCCCAAAGTTTTACATTTTTTGGAATTTATTTGATATTTTTAAACAGTGTTTTAAAATCAGCTCTAAAACCGATTTTTTCTGGAATGTCAGTTTTCGGTCGACCGGTACGGTCGACCGGTCAATTGACCATTTCTCAGAAGTTTTCCAGAGAGTCGTCGGTCGACCGGTCCGGTCGACCGAGAGCTCAAATCGGTCGACCGACAGAATTTCCGGTCGACCGACGATGGATTTTTCTGTTTCCAACGGCTAGTTTTTGTACCGTTGGCTGGGTCTTTTGGTCTTTTGTTTTGGGTGTTTTTGCTGAGTTTCTTAGAGGGTATATATACCCCATTGCTGATCTCAAAATCTTCTCATCCTCTCTTTGTGTTTATAGAGAAGTTTTCTAACTCTTTTCCCTAGCAATTTCATTATTGATTTATCATATATTAATTATTGCTAGTTTGCTATTTGAGTTAGATTTTATTTTACTCATTGTTACACACACCCACATTGAGCTTTTAGTATTTACATACATAGTATAGTTGGGTGGTGAGAGTTTGTAACTTTGAGTTGTGCTTAATTGTGTTCTCATCCATAGTTAAGAACAATCATTTGTTATATTGTGCTTATTGTGAGATTCACTTTGTAATACACTTGTACACCGAGTGAGGAGTGTGTGGTGAGAGTCGGGGATCGTCCCAAGAGGAGTGGCGTCGGTTGACGTGCCTAGGGAGAGGTTGTAACCGAGCACTTGAGGGAGACACGGCTAGGTCCAATACTTAGTGGGGGTAGAGTGGGATTACAATAGTGTGTTGATTGTAAAGTTTTCGGTTAGCTAGAAAACCGAGTGTGAGGTGTAAACGTTGTTCGGGTGAACGTAGAAAACCCGGTTGATAGTGGATTTCTCCCCGGGAGTGGGGAGCGGAGACGTAGGACGGAAGGTCCGAACTCCGTGATCATCTTTGTGTGTTTGTGATTGTCTTGGCGTCTCACTTGTGCTTATTGTTCATATCATTCTTGTCGCCATTATCTATTGTTCACATTGTCCACTATCTTGTTTATCTTGTTTATGTTTATATCACCCTTAGTTTATATATTCTTGCATATATATTTCATCATACATTGCCTATATCTCTTTGTTAGGATATATATTGTTGTTCATATTACTTATCCTAGCTCATATACATTATTGTATTTCATACTTGCTAGGATAACTTGTTAATTAATTTTAATTGGCATTTAATCGGATTAGATTAGCATAAGACCCTAATCACCCCCCCTCTAGGGTTTAACAAACACCTCAATGAACTCAATACGGTCACAACCCAATTGAGTTCAGTTGAAATTGAGTTTGATAAAAAAGTTCGAGCGTTGATCCTTTTGTCTTCCCTACCAGAAAGCTAGAATGCTACAGTCACGACTGTGAGTAGCTCGTCGGGAAGCAACAAGTTAAAGTTCGATGACGTTCATGATTTGGTTCTCAGTGAGAAGATCCGACAGAGAGAGTTGGGTGAAGCTACAACCTCTTCAGTATTTCATATAGAGTTAAGAGGTAGAAATTCAATCAGAGGGAACGGACGAGGCAAATCAAACTACAGAGGTCGATCAAAGGACAGGAGGTCCAAGTTAAGGAATACAAACAACAACTCAAAGGCTATCAAGTGTTGGAATTATGGAAAGACCAATCATTACAAGAATCAGTGCAAGAGTACATAGAAGGAGAAAGAGGTGAAGGCAGAGGTGAATGTCCCTTCCACCTCATGAGGAGACGACACGTTGATATGCTCTTTGGAGAGCAATGAGGAATCTTGGGTGTTAGATTCAAGAGCATCGTTCCATGCTACTTTTCAGAAAGAATTCTTCAAGAAGTATGTTCCTAGAAATCTTGGATATATATACCTTGGTGATGATCAACCGTGTGCTATTGTGGGAAAAGATGTAGTAAAAATTAAGTTGAAATGGTCAGTATGGGAGCTGAAGGATGTCAGACATATTCCTAATTTGAGAAAGGACTTAATATCCGTAGGCCAGTTGGATGGTGAAGGATACACTACGACCTTCTATGGAGATGATTGAAAGATTTCAAAGGGCGCAATGATGATTGCCCGAGACAAGAAGACTGGTATCCTATATATGATAGCAGGTGCACGTTGTTTAATCTCAGTTATAGTAGGCAATGAGACTTCAAAGTTGTGGCATTAGAGACTCGGTCATATGAGTGAAAAGAGGATAAAAATTATGTACACAAAGGAAAAACTCCCAGGTCTAAAATTAGTAGAGATGGACATGTGTGAAGAATACATACTTGGAAAGTAGAAGAGAGTCAGCTTTCAGACAAGTGGCAAAACCCTCAGGAAGGAGAAGCTTGAGCTCATTCACTCAGATGTTTGGGGACCAACCACTATCGCGTCCATTGGTGGGAAACACTATTTCTGACTTTTATCGATGATCACTCTCGAAAAGTGTGGGTCTACTTTCTAAAGCATAAGTCAGAAATATTTGAGGCTTTTAGGAGATGAAAAGACATGGTCGAGAATGAGACCGTTCTGAGAATAAAAAACTCAGAACAAACAATGATGGTGAGTATGAAGACACCAGATTCAAGAAGTTCTGCTATGAGTACGAGATCAGAATGGAGAGAACCGTGCCCGGCACGCCTTAGCATAATGGTGTTGCTGAACGGATGAATAGAACATTGACAGAGAGAGAGCCAGAAGCATCCGTATACAGTCAGGTCTACCGAAGTAGTTCTAGACAGAAGCAGTCAACACATCAGCTTACTTGATCAACCAAGGTCCATCGGTTCCATTGGAGCATAGAATACCAGAGGAGGTATAGTGCGGAAAGGAGGTAAAACTCTCACATCTCAAAGTTTTTGGTTATGTAGCTTATGTGCATATTAGTGATCGAGGCAGGAATAAGCTTGATCCCAAGTCTAATAAATGCACATTCATCGGGTACGGTGAAGATGAGTTCGGCTATCGTATTTGGGATAACGAAAACAAAAAGGTGATCAGGAGCAGAGATGTGATATTCAACAAGAAGGTGATGTACAAGGACATGCACAGGACAGATGACTCAGAGAGCGAGTCAACATTTGTAGATGCAGATGATGTCCCGAGTAACCTCTCGGAAGAACTCAATGCAGAAGGTCCTCAACCAAAAGAGCCTGTTAGACAGAACGGTGCGCAAGAGCCTGACGCACCAGCTTTGATATTGAGAAGATCTTCTCGTCCTTCTGTGCCTAACAGCAGATACATGAATTATTGTTGCTCATAAACGGAGGGGATTCTGAAAGCTATGATGAAGCTTGTCAGAGTAGAGATGTGAGCAAGTAAGAGCTTGTCATGAAAGAAGAGATGAAATCTCTGATCTCCAACCAGACATGAGAAGTAACTGAATTGCCCATGGGTAAGAAGACATTTCATAACAAATATGTGTACCGGGTAAAAGAGGAGTAGGATGGCTCTAGAAGATATAAAGCTAGACTAGTTGTCAAAGGATTCCTGCAGAAGAAAGGAATTGACTACACCGATATTTTTATTTCCGTGGTGAAGCTCAATACTATCAGGACAGTGATGAGTATTATAGCTATTGAAGATTTTCATCTCGAGTAGTTGGACGTGAAGATAATGTTTCTTCATGGAGATCTAGAAGAGGAGATATACATGCACCAACGAGAATGTTTTTCAGAAGAAAAGAAGAAAAACTTGGTGTGCAGACTCAAGAAGAGCTTGTATGGCCTGAAACAAGCCCTAAGGCATTGGTACAGAACGTTTGACAGCTTCATGCACAAGGAAGGTTTCCAGAAGTACAACGCCGACCATTGTTGCTACTTCAAAAGATATCAGTCCAGTTATATCATCTTACTGCTGTATGTTGATGATATGTTGGTTGCAGGTGCAGATATAGAGGATATCAGGAGTTTGAAGCAGCAGTTGTCAAAAGAGTTTGACATGAAAGACTTGAGTCTAGCAAATAAGATCATTGGAATACAAATCACGAGAGACAAGAAGAAAGGGTTCTTACAGTTGTCTCAGACAGAGTACATCAACCGTGTTTTGCAGAGATTCAATATGGGCGACGCTAAGCCAGTCAGCACACCCTTGGCCAGTCATTTTTACCTATCAAAAGAACAGTCTCCTCAGACAGAAGTAGAGAAAGAGAGTATGGCTAATGTCCCTTACGCCTCAGCCATCGAAAGTTTGCTGTACGCAATAGTCTGTACGAGACCAGACATTGGCCATGCAGTGGGAGTGGTCAGTCAGTTTATATCGAATTCAGAAAATGTTCATTAGGAAGCGATCAAGTAGATTCTGAGATATCTACGAGGCATGACACAAAAGTGTTTGCACTTTAGTAAGAGAGAAGTAAAAGTACAAGGGTACGTAGATGTAGACTTTAGAGGTGAGTCGATCACTAAAGAAGCACCACCGGCTATGTATTCACTGTCAGAACTATAGCTATTAGTTGGTGTTCGCTGGAAAATTCGTTGCTTTCTTTGTTATTGATTCCATTGTCATCTTGAGTTACAACTTTTTGAGTTACAAAAGATCCGGTCTTTTTATAAGATCCGGTTACAACGAAAATCAAATAAAAATAATCAAAGATTACAACTTTTCTCCTTTTATGTCGAACGAATCGCGAGCTCCTGTTTTGCGGTCGCTCACTTTGTGGGTTCTTTGCCTGCGCCGGGGTTGTTTGCCGTGGACCACCGCGAGATCTAGATCCGGTCGGATCTATGCAGTACGACGGGTATTATTTCACCAAGGAAATAATAGCCGGGGAGGATTGTTTCACCAAGGAAACAATCGTCCAAGTCTCGGGATCTAAGACCAAGCTTAGATCCGGAGTATGCCTGCGTAGATCTGAGATCTGATCCTCTCGAACACCTGCCTTATTTGACGTTGATGATCGCCGAGCACCAGATCTGAAGGAGTGAGTCCCCGAAGTCCCAAAGTTTCAATCTTTTTTAAGTTCCGAGTCTCCAATCCAGCAGGGCTTCGCCTCTCTCCAAAATTTCCAACCTTCTCAAATGAACAAGGGGGTGGCCTATTTATAGGCTACCCTCACTGTGCCTTGGGCACAGTGTGGCCGGCCACCTCAAGGTGGCTCAGCTCATTTGCCGAGCACCCTGAGGTGGCTCGCGCCACCCCAGGGACCTGCCTCGGGCGCTCGCAGCCACCCAGGTGGATGACTCGGCTTGGGCCGAGCCACCTTGAGATGCGCTCGGTTTCGGCCCGAGCCCCTCCGGGTGTTGTTCGTTCCGTCATTTTCCTCTTGTCCGGTCTGTGTCGTTGTTGATCTAGACTTGATTATCGGTATGTGTTTGCATGTTGTTGTGTGTTTGATTGAGCCTGGAAACGGCTCTCGTTGACTTTGCATTCATTCCCAGATTTGGCAGTAAGTCCGCGATCCTGATTAGGCAGTAAATCCCACTTGCTGGAATCTGATGTCCGAAACTGATCTTGATTCGATCAGTGCATTCGTCGAGTCCGCTCTCGGTTTGGATGACTCGTTGATTCTTCGAACACTTGGCTTGATCCCGCACGCGAATGGACGTATTCCGTTGCTTGCGTGCGATTAGTCAATCTCGTTGCCTCGTTGGTTTGTCGGTTCGTGCTGAGCTGAGCAAAAGGGACCTATAAGCAATTTTATATGCCTACAGATACCCCCTCCAAAGTATTTCAGTCTCGTTCTTTTATAAAAGAGTCTGGAATACTTTGGATATGCATGTCCCAACCTTCAGTCGGTGTAATGAGACCTTGGAATGACTTGTGTTCTTGATTCCTTCAATCCTTCAGGCTATTCGGTGCTTTGTCGAATGTCTGTAAGGGTTCCGGTGCTGCATTTATTGTCATATCTCCGGATCGAATTTGGGACTTAGGGGGCGGTGTTTTTTTACGTAGAACAGACGTCGTTAGAGGAAATTATGACTATGCTCAGTCACAAGACCAACTAAAGGAGCTGATGCGTCGTGACTTTCGTATTTATAGGATTTTTGGCAAACCTCCAGACCATTTAACAAGGGTTTAGATGAGCCTTTACCTGACTCGTATTTATGATCAGGCTACATATAGGCATGTTAGCGGATTTGTTCAGAGGTGTGTTGGGTCACGCTTGATGACGTAATCAAGTAATCTATAAAAGTAGTTAACACCATTTTAGTGCTACTATTATTGAGGTATTACTGACTGTATCGTCAATTTACCTTAGAGGAGACTTAGAGACCTTAACTCGGTACGTACGCGTTTGTTATAATGTGGAGAGCGGTATATTATGTTATTGGGGTCTATTTTTTGCTAATCCACTTCAGCCTTAACAAATACGGCGATTATGATTTATAGCCTTTACTGACTATATCCTGTATTTGAGCGGGCTTAGTAACATTTCGGATTGCACAATGTAGCTAAAATCTCGTTTCCAGCATGATAATAACTGGTTCTAAGAGAGTATGTTATTATCTCTTGTACATATTGTGCTTAATGATAATTGAAATTACAATATTTGGGCTATTACGCCAATTTGTATGTATAACAGAGGAATATAAGGACTACACGTCGACTACAGCTGTATTATTACTAATATAGAGAACGTTGACTATTATCCTACTTAGTGCGTTCGGGATGAGATACCTCCAGAATCGAACTCTGGTGTCTTTTTCAATCGGGGTAAAGACTAAACCGCGACACGTTTAGGTGTCGACATATCCTTTCTAGGATTCAGGATGACATTCCCCATGCGTGTAAGGCCAATGGATTTTGGTGTTATTAATAACAATCCTGCCACAATGTTGAATAGTGGACGGATATGATCTTTTCAACGGTTAAGAACTAACCGGCCAGCGCGGGTTAGGCGCAGAGCTATCCTTGCTTTGTTTCAGGGATAGAATACCCCAGAATTCAAACTCTGGTGTCTTTTTGTACGGAAAAGACTAAACGGCAACGCGTGTTAGCGTTATGACTTATCCCTACTTAGGATTCGGGATAAATTCCCTGTACCTTGAGGCACAGATTTTGGGGGGAAAAATTTGAAAAAGGTGGTGTCTTCTCTTGGGGCAAAGACGAAACCCGAAATGGGAGAGGAAGATTTTATATTCATCTCCCGACAATAAAGAAGAGAAATTTTATATTCATCTTCAACTGGAAAGGAGACTCGAGGTGGGTCTCCACCCAAGAATCCGACACAACACCCTGACGAGTCCGGATCTCCACTCCGAGAATCGAAAAGATTCGATACCCTAACGTCGCGAAGCGTTTGATTACCGAACTAAAGATGGAATTTCTCTTTTACGCAGAGTGAATTATGGTTTCGCACCCTAACTGTAGGAAGTTTGGCAAACAGGGAGTTTGAGGTGACCCTAACGGTTGGAAGGTTCGATCACTCGATTTGAAGAGTGGACCTCTCGTATTCATTGGAGGAATCGAGAGGGATTTCTGTTTTGGGTCCCTCAAACTGTAGAAAGGTTTGACGAATGGAAGTTTAAAGCACGTCCTAACTGTGGAAGGTTTGATCGCGTTGATTTGTGGACCTCTGTTCATTGGGAGAATCGGAGAGGGGAATTTTGACTGTGTCCTAACTGTAAGAAGTTTGACCTAATGGCTGGGTTTTTATGTCCAAGACTCTAAAAAGAGAGTGTGGAGTACACAGACACGGTGGAATTTGAATGAATCTTTCAAATTTTATTACATTGCTGTGGTTTTGGAACTTCCCTTAGCATAAATCGTCCACCCCCAGTTTCCTTTGCGAACTGCGTGTCGGACATTATCTCAGTTACCTGATCGGTTCCTTAGAATATTAGCCGTAAATTCTCCAGGAACTTCCCGTCAAAAGTGGGAAACAGTTTAGACTACATATCACCTATTGGAGTATCAGGGAACAGTTAACCTCTGTGTACGCGGAGAATTGAGAAACTTTTAACTCGTATATCTTTGGAGCTGTTGAGAAGCAGTTTATACTCTTATACTTATCGAGTCATTCGCCATTCTCAATTGGATTACCTTAGCGTTATAGTACGCCGGCTTTCACAAGGTCTGAATGCTATTCTTGGAGAGCAAAGCAATCCTTTGGTGGGTATGAAACGACCTCCTGTGGTAGCACAGTACTTTAGGTCCGTAGTGTTGTCAGCTTCCTCTTGATTGTGATAGGTGTAAGCTTGATCTTGTTACCTTCAAAGGACGGATCGAAGATGGCTGAACGCTTCGTCCTTGAAGGCAATACTCTCTTGGAGTTTCGCCGACCCGAAGGCTTTTTGCTGCTTCGGATTGCTGTTGTGACGCTTTGATTAGCACCCACATAGCTGCAGGTGTTTTCCCACACGAGAGCGATTTGAGTCCATGAGGATTAGCGATCGGTAGGGTCTCCTCTCGCCTTCTCCTTCGAGGAAACGTTTCGGCTGTTCACGCGCACCTTCAGATCCTTCCAAGTGTCAGATCGTGGCTAGTTCCATGCGCTTCCACACGTCCAACGCTGAGGTTGTTGTGGCAGTTGGAGGATGGAATTCCCTCGGTGATGGCGCTCCGGCAATTCATCCCTTGCTTCCGGAACCTTTTGACGAGGTGCGACTAACTCCGCCCGCCTTGTTGTTTCTCGTCGACACGATCCGAGTATGATATTCGTGTCGTCGTCGAAGAAGTTAGCGAGGAACTTCGATCTCCATGTCGTCCCAGCCATGTTATGCTCCTGCCTTGAGCCGGGATACCAATCCCCCCAGCACGAAGGCGGCTCGCGAAGATGCCGACGACATGACCGCCACCATCAGAGCTCATGCCGAAATATATACACCAGAAGTGCGATGTCGAACAGAAATCAAAATGCTGGAGTGGGGGAACCTTGCCCACGAACGGCGTGAAGTGATATAGATGAACTTCACCGATATGGAATCGATTCCCACCTCTACTGGGTATGGACACGGAAGCCTGTTTTCTTCGTCTCTTGAGCGGAGATCAATCGTTGATTTGCCTCTCGAGGTTTTGATTCTCAAGCTCTTCACTGTATCTTCCGGTGGGCAATCCTCGTACACCCCTGTATTCACAGGAGGGGTTTATTGGCATTGTTGAAGCTTCATCCCTATCCGTGTGCTCCTCTTCCTGCAACACTGTTACGCGGCTTGTTCACCTCGTCCTGGCTCCTGAATGCTGGATTTGCTCTCGATGCATCTTCTCTCATGTTCTGCATGGTCATCTGCTCCTCGAACCTGAAAGTTTCCTGCTGTTTAGCCAAAGCTCTTCAATCATTTGTGCAATTTGCTCCTGCACCATCATACAGTGACGTCACGGGTTCCCCTCTACGGACACTTGTATTATTCTGATGCGATGCGAGCCAGGTATCCGACTTTCACCTCTGAAGCCGTACTTCCTTGTCCGAACCCTACCATAGGTTCCTCGTGCCGATTGCTCCAGACTGCAGACGGGTTAAGACGGCGCGGATGACTTTCAGAATCGACTCCGAAATCTCCAGTGCCGATGTCCCCGTGCCTGGCAATTGTGGGACCCTCGGGAAATTCTCCGTCCTTCAACCATCCCTTCTTTCTTGTTGGAACTCCTAGGCCTTTGGTTTGGCGTCTCCGCACTAAGTCTCTCGAAAACTGAAACTCTTTCGGGACTGCCTTAATGCAGTTCATTCAGACATACCGCCCGAATGAGTTTGGACAGGGGCCATTGAGTTTTCTGTTCTCGGGGACTCCTCTTCTGTTCTATTCGTACCCCCAGCAAGATAGTACAACTCGTCATTTGACAGTCGGAGTAACCTATCATGTGAGGGCACGACTTTTCAGGTATAACACTATCACTATCAGTGATGATAATGTTTCCATCTGAGTTGATCGCCTTCCTTTGGGCTTTCAAAATTCCGCTCGAGACATGCTTTTTTGGCCGTGAATTCTCAGCGAGCTCATTGGACCTCAATGCGCAAATTAGCGCGGCAGTTGCCTGAGCTCCTTGTCATGTTGGAGGTGGCGGCGACCCCCAGCGTGTATGATTCGTTCGGGTTTCTTAGTGGGCCCAAAACGTTCTTGGATCGAAGCTTTGCTTCGCTCCTCGCGGAAGTGGACCGAGGCGCTCCAAGACTGGCTTTCTTCTTCGGGATGATTCTGCATGATCTCCGGAGTAGCCTATGGGCGACTCTCGCGCGACTTAGCTGGTTTCGCCGGAGGGTTGACTTTTGGTTGCGAGACTGCAGTTGCTGCTTTTTGTCTGAACCGCCGCTTCAGACTTCGGCTTCCAAACTTTGGAGTTCTGGTGGTGGCTTTCTGGCCACTTCTTTCTGCAACTTTCTACGGCCGCTTCTTCGGCTTGAGCCCGTGCCTGCGCTGATACGTGCGCGGCGTTTGCCGGATGCGTTCTTCAGCGTCTGACGATTCCGCTTTGACACGGATCCATTCCATTGTTGGCGGCTTGGAAGAGGTGCGTTCATGCTGTTGTTAGGCTGTTTGCCTTCTCTTGTCTTCAGACCCGCGTTGTAGCGGACTCCGTCGGTGGACTCCATCGCCTTTGCCGGCGAATTGTTTGCCAAGCGTCTGCGTTGCCTTTGCGGCTCTCTTTGAGAGAGTCACCGCTCCTTTGTGACGGAGGAATTGGTTGGACCAGCTTGATCTGGTTGGAGATTGGTGGAGCCTCATCTGACGCAACTTTGGCGTCAATCGAGATGAGGTCATCGTTGGTAGCTTCAACTTCTTCGTACAACGCACCTTCTGTTGGAAGAGAACTTGGACTTCTTGGCTTGCGGGGGAAGGTCGATCTAGACGAGCGATGAAGGTATCCTCGAACTTGGTATGATCGAACTCGTATTCGACCTCCTCCACGACTGGGAACAATCCGTGCTGCGACGCTCCGATCTCGCAGCGAGATCGGTGGCTCCCACTGTGGTCGCCAGATGTTCGCTGGAAAATTCGTTGCTTTTTTGTTATTGATTCCATTGTCATCTTGAGTTACAACTTTTTGAGTTACAAAAGATCCGGTCTTTTTATAAGATGCCGGTTACACGAAAATCAAATAAAAATAATCAAAGATTACAACTTTTCTTCTTTTTATGTCGAACGAATCGCGAGCTCCTGTTTTGCGGTCGCTCACTTTGTGGGTTCTTTGCCTGCGCCGGGTTGTTTGCCGTGGACCACCGCGAGATCTAGATCCGTGGTCTATGCAGTACGACGGTATTATTTCACCAAGGAAATAATAGCCGGGAGGATTGTTTCACCAAGGAAACAATCGTCCAAGTATCGGGATCTAAGACCAAGCTTAGATCCGGAGTATGCCTGCGTAGATCTGAGATCTGATCCTCTCGAACACCTGCCTTATTTGACGTTGATGATCGCCGAGCACCAGATCTGAAGGAGTGAGTCCCCGACGTCCCAAAGTTTCAATCTTTTTAAGTTCCGAGTCTCCAATCCAGCAGGGCTTCGCCTCTCTCCAAAATTTCCAACCCTTCAAATGAACAACCCCCTCTCCTATTTATAGCAAAGCGTCACTGTGCCCGTGTGCACGTGTGGCCGACACCCTAGGTGGCCGGCCACCTCAAGGTCTCGGCTCATGCGCGAGCCACCTTGAGGTGGCTCGGCCACCCCAGGGGTGGCTCGGCTGCCGAGCCACCCCAGGGTGGCTCGGCTTTGGCCGAGCCACCCTGAGGTGGCTCGGCCACCGAGCCCTGAGATGGCTCGGTTTCGCGAGCCCCTCCGGGTGTTGTTTCGTTCCGTCATTTTCCGTTGTCCGGTTCTGTGTTTCGTTGTTGATCTGGACTTGATTCGGTTGTGTTTCTGTTGTGTGGTTGATTGACCTGGAAACGCTCGTTGACTTGATTCCAGATTTGGCAGTAAGTCGGATCCTGATTAGGCAGTAAATCACTTCTGAATCTGAGTCGAAACTGATCTTGATTCGATCGTCAGATTCGTTCGAGTCGCTCTCGGTTTGGATGACTCGTTGACTCTTCGAACACTTGGCTTGATCCCGCACGCGAATGGATGTATTCCGTTGCTTGCGTGCGATTCGTCGATCTCGTCGCCTCGTTGGTTTGTCGGTTCGTGTCGAGCTGAGCAAAAGGGACCTATAAGCAATTTTATATGCCTACAGTTGGATGTCACAAAATCAGAAGATTGTCACTCTATTCACTATAGAAGCTGAGTATGTAGCAGTAACTGAAGCCAACAAAGAGATGATATGACTTTAGGGTTTGTTAACTAAGCTAGGATTCAAACAGGAGAATAA
The DNA here is from genome assembly GCF_001876935.1 of Asparagus officinalis. Classification (NCBI taxonomy): domain Eukaryota; kingdom Viridiplantae; phylum Streptophyta; class Magnoliopsida; order Asparagales; family Asparagaceae; genus Asparagus; species Asparagus officinalis. The sequence continues at coordinate 42,039,573 of NC_033796.1, read as the reverse complement.
TGTTTTGCACGGTGATAGTCAAAGTGTGATTCACTTGGCTAAGAATTCTGTATTTCATTCTAGAACGAAACATATTGGGCTTCAGTACCACTTCATCAGATCACTGTTAGAAGATAACATGTTAAAACTGGAGAAGATTCTAGGAAGTAAGAATCCAGCATATATGTTAACAAAGACGGTGATCATTCAGAAACTAGAGTTGTGCATAACTTCAGTTGGCCTTCATACATAGATAATGAGGGTGGAGCCACACAGGAGGAGGTACTTGTTGAGATAGCCTGCTGATGGTGGTTTAGTCTCCAAGTGGGAGATTGTTGGATCTGGGTGTGTAGCCCAAACTTACCTTCAGGCGAGCTCAGGCGAGGTTGAGGCGAGCTCAAGCAAGGTCGAGCTCCTTTCAGGTGAGCTCGAGATCCTGGCGAGCTCACGATCTTCAGGCGAGCTCCAGTCGACGAGGCACAGGCGAGCTCGATATCTTGGCGGTCACAGGCGAGGAGCTCAGTCAGGCGAGCTCGAGGTCCAAGGCAGACTCTACAGGTGAGGTTTGAGGCACCCGCAGGCGAGGTTGGGTGCAAGCAGTCGTTGGGGTTCCTCTATAAAAAGGGAACCCATATCCGAGATCTGGGGTTGCTTTTCCTCTGGGTCCTTCGTGATTTCTCCCTAGGCGGCAGCGATCCTCTTTCTTCTCTCTTGGCATTTTTTTCTCCGGCGCTCAAAGAGACTTGAGGGGGGATTTTAAGAGGAGAAAAGAGAAGAGGGTTTGAGAATTAAAGTGGGGATCTTTTTCCCAGCTCTCAATAGGTTATTTTGAGGGGGAATTAAAAGAGGGGGAATCAATACTATAGCTACAATATTGATTTGTATTTATTGAGAGATCTCAAGTTTGAGATCTGCTCTTTTATTATAATTTCTTTGATTAATAAGAAATTAATTATGTGGATCCCAAGGACGTAGACAAGTTTGCTAAACCTTGTAAATCTTGATGGATTTTTCTCTATACTGTGTTTCTGTTGTTTTAGTGGTTTAGCGTAGCCCCAGGTTTTTCCCAACAATAGTTGGATTTCAAGACCTCGGAGGCAAAGATGATTTCCCTACTAGAGCATTGGTTAATCTTTTAAAAAGCAATGGTGCTTATTGTTTCCTGAATTTTTTTTTGAAAAATATGTGTTAGGTTGTGATGTCAAAACTATCTCGTGTTTTAGGAATAATCGATGAGAGGAAGAAGGATAATGAGGAAGACGATGATGATGAGTATGGAAGAAATAGGAGTGTCAGAACATCAGATGTTCACGATTCTGATTCTGATTGAAAGTGGCAAACTTGTAGTTTCTCTATATTTTGTACACTAGGTACTCATGGCTTTGTCCTACTCTTATTCGACACAGGTTTTTCCTAGATTTACATTTGAACAGATCCATGTTCATTTTTATTGTGAGCTTGGTCTGGAGGAGTTCATTTGTTCGACATTCAGTTGTGTTGAGGCCTGATTTTGAACTATACGTAGTAAAGATCTTTAGGTTTAAATTAAGGACAAATTTGCGTTTTAGACCTCTTTAGAAACTTATTTGCAAAAAATAAAATATTTCAAAAATATTTGCCAAACTAGACCTAGTTTTAGCCAGTTAGCTAAAACTAGGTCTAATTTGGCGAAAAACATCAAAAACTTCACGGGATTTCAAATCCTATGAAGTTTAAGCCCCCCATTAGTGTTATGGGATTTGAAATCCAGTGAAGCTTATAACTTCACGGGATTTCAAATCCCGTGAAGTGGCAGGCTAAATTCCAAAGAGCTGCTTGATGAGCTTTAGAAGACAACGAACTACTACTAATATTTGAGTAGAGGCAACTCACACAGACGAATCGATTGCAATAAGTAGTAAATCCTATTATCCTAGTTTTGGAAACTATGAATTCATATATCCTATTATGTGCCTTCTTTCACTCAATTGCGACATTGCATTGTGTCTTGCATATGTACATTTAATGGAACTTTGCATCCCTCGTCTATAAGTGTTAGCTAATTTTGGGGAATAAATTTATGTATCAAAGTTTGCAAGTACCACAGCTTAGGAGGGTAGTGCTAGACCCTAAAATTCTGAAACTAACCAAAAGGCTCCAAACAGACAGTCGTTTACAAGGAAATAGAAAATTTAGTCTAGACCCAAAAAAATCCATGAAAAGGTGCTTTAAAAATATTAGATAAATTCCTTATACATTTAGGCTCTGTTTGGCAAAACTAGCTGAAAGCTGCGAGATTATAGCTGAAAGCTGTCAAGCTAGCTGAAAGCTGTGAAATTGTAGCTGAAAGCTGATAGCTGTGTAGCTAGCTGATTGACTAGAGCTGTTTGGCAAAAGAAGCTGTACAACTAGCTTAAATTTGTTAAATGACTAAAAAAGTCATGTAATATTATTGATATAAAATTAGAATTATTAGGGGTAAAAACGGAAGAAAAAAATTTGACAGTTCCTTCCCAAAGACAAACGCTACTTGAGATAGCTTTTCAAAAGCTACTTGCAAAAGACACAATCTTCAAAATAATCTCCTCCTATTTTTGGTCACCAAACAGCTCTACTAGCTTATTGACCAAGTCAATAAGACACAAGCTCTTAGATAAGATACTTTTTTTGGTTGCCAAACAGTGCCTTAGTATAAACCTTTTTAGAAGTTTGTTTGCTATTTAACTTGTGGGGACCTAGGATTAAGAGATGTTATTAACCTATAAGTTGATTTAAATGAATTGATATTAACCTTATAAAATTTTTATACTATAGAACCTTCTTTGAATTAAGGGAATCATAATAATGCTTTGCAATGGGTATAGGTGAGTACATTTCTCACTAGTTATTTTTTGAAGGGGAAAAAACAGAAATTTCCTATGTATATTGAATTGTGAAAAATTATTTGTGTGGCAATGATATGTGCTTATGATTTTATTAAGTGAGAAAGGGGTGTGGACATGCTTTATTGTGAAATTTAATATTGTTGATTTTGCATGCATATGTCTATTTGAACCCAAGGGGAATACAAATAAGCTTGGTTCTTCATATACACCATTTAGAAAAATATGAATGTTGCTTTCTCTTAATTTTATATGTGAAAGAAGTGTTAAAACGAGTTATGGAATATTCTACAGATTCCATATGTTTATCCATGACTTGGTTTTTGTGACAACTAAAAGAAATAATTGTTAATAAATCTAAAAAATAAGGAAACCCCAAAGTCGCTATTAAGTGAAGTGGTCAATTCTATCTAAGTATTGGGTGCACTAATAAGTGAAGTGGTTTGTTTAACGTAAAAGAAATGGCCTTCTTTGACACAACTGATGAGGGCGACAGACAACTTATGATAAGCCTAAAGGTATTGTACTTTTAGGAAGAAAATTGTCAAAGTGATATGAATTCACTTTCCTTTACTACTGGACTAAAATTAGTAGTCTTAGTGTGACAAGCTGAGGGGATAATTTAAAGTAATCGGCTGATATAATGAGGAATTGACACTCATTTCGTTTTTTTTTTCTTATTTTAATTCCTCACATTTAGTTGTGTTTTTAGTTTTATTGTATTTACTCAATACCTTGATTTATGACCAAATCATAATTAATCTGCTACCTCATATTATTATGACACGTGGCATCGGTCATTGTTACAACCATATATGCTTGATAATTTGCAAATAAAGAAGTTGGTGCTAGCTTACTTAATATTAAAATTTTGATATTATTTTTGCCAAATACACTAGTGCGGAAATGTCATCATTAGGGTCTAGCTCACCCCATGGTTTTCAACCCTTTTTAAATTCCGCGTAAGTCCCGATTGAAGCGAGAACAGCCAACAAAGAGTTGCTAAAAGTGTTTTTGTCGTAATAGTCACATTTTTGTAGTGAGAGTAGCTACTGGTATGAAGTATGTATACTCTTTAGTAGTACAAGTATGGTCAAATTGAACTTGTATTTGTATTTTCTCTCTGACCTTCCATCAATAGCAAATATTGTTCATCTGTGATCTAAAAATGCGTGAGGCTTGTCACATGCACATGATGTTGTTGTCATGTGATAGGTGGTCCAGGAAATTGCGCAACTATGCTTTGGATTCAGGTCTCTCTCCAGTTTCTATCTTATTCCACATCAACCTCTAACCTCTTGCCCCACCCTACCTCTCATAATTGTTGCATAGCCACCCTAGTTCACCACCTCTACTATTTGCTATGTCATCATCTTCACCATCACAACTATCAATCACCAATCCCGCACCACATCACCCACCAACCTACCCAAGCATCATCATCATCAACAGAACTCAAAGATCATACAATATTATCGTTAGTGTCTTTGACTTTGACTTTAGAAGAGGACAATCCTTTTTGATGTGTCCTGGCTTGTTACATCCATAACATATAATATTATCGTTAGTATCTTTAACCCTTTAATACTTACTTTGTATAAGGAACTTTTTGAATTTGCTTGAAAATGTGTCAATGTCTTCATCATCTTCATCCGGTTCTTCGTTATCAGAAAATGCATTGAAAGCAAGTAATTTCTTCTATGGTTGTTCTCTTTCATTTCTATCTTGAAGTTGTACTTCATATGCTATTAGATTCCCAACGAGATCTTCTAGAGTGAGTGTTGAGAGATCATTGGCTTCTTCAATTGTCATTGTCTTCTTCTCCCATTCCGGTGTGAGTGCATGAAGTACTTTTCTCACCATCTCTAATTGTGTATATTCTTTTCCAAGAGCAATTAAAGAGTTGGTGATGTCGGTGAATCTTGTGATCATTTCAAGATTGTTTCATGTTCCTTCATTTTGAATAATTCAAACCTATGCACAAGAACAGATATTTTAGATTCTTTAACTTTATTTGTACCTTCGTGTGTTACCTCTAATGTATGCCAAATTTGATGTGCTGATGTAGAAGTAGACACGTGGTTGAATTCATTCTTATTCAATGTATAAAATAGAGCGTTCATTGCCTTAGAGTTCAGATTCACATTTGTCCTTTGTACAAGTGTCCATTCGGTGTATGGAGTGGTTGGCTTTGTGAATTCAGTCTCAACAATGTTCCAAAGGTCATAGCCAAGTGATTGGAGGTAGATTTTCATCCGACATTTCTAGTAGTTGTAATTTTATCCATCGAATAGTGGTGGTCGTTGTGTGGAATGGTCCTCTTTGAATTGTGCTGTATTTGTTGTCATTGTTATCATTGCTCTGATACCAATTGTAAGGGTGCTCTTATGCCAAGAGTAGGATCTGCGGAAGCATACACTAAACACTAGAGGGCGAAGATTAGTGTTATTTAATAAGTTTGCAAGATGAGTTATAAATTGTAATAACAATGAACAATAATCACAGAAATTTAATAATCACAAACACAAGGATATATACTGGTTCCACCACCCCGATGTGCATCCAGTCCCTAAGCAAATCCCGTTTGAGATTTCCACTATGATTTTAAAACCAAGTACAAAATCAAAAGTAAAACTGACCAATTTGCAAGACCATGCAAATTGCAACAATCTCAAAACCAAGAGATCTTCTCTCACACCCGAGAGAAATCTTCCTTTGATGAAATAACATAATTCCTATAAGCCTTGAATGTGTAGTGAAGTGCAGCAGTGGCTTAGGAACTCTTTTACTCTCTGAATAATGCCTAATTAATCTTTTAGAATGATGGAATCAAAGACACTTTCAGAACTTTTCTTTTCTCAACACTTAGAATGAAAATTTGAATGATAAACACTTGAATTTGCACAAATTTTGAATCTTATAGATATGAATGTTTTTTGTAAATTTATGAACTTAGTACCTATTTATATCCCTTGAAAAAACAACTTTTTAAACCTAAATAACGTGCACAAACGGCTATAAACAGTCATAAATTCAAATTCTAAAATCTAAAAAAATTGTATCTGTAGTCGACTACAATGCTTAGTAGTCGATTACACTTAGTCAAAATAGACTCTGTGAAGTCAGATTATTTCTTAGTAGTCGACCACTATAGTCATTAGTCGACTACACTGTAACGACAGAGTTTCTGGAATTTTAAACTGACTCTTAATAGTCGACTATAACTCCTAGTAGTCGACTACACGTAATTTCATAGAAACTAGAATTATGTCTAAGTCTTTAATAGTCGACTACAATATGTATTAGTCGACTACACTGTAAAATGACAGAAACTGATATTTTGACCAAGGCTTTAGTAGTCGACTATTATTCTTATTGGTCGACTACTAAGGGGTAAATATAAGATATATGAAGTATTTTGAGACTCATTCTTTATCTATAAATTCTAATGGTTAACATAGGGGATTTCTATTGTTAACCACACACTAAGCATGTGTTAGTATGTTCTAAACACTATGTGTGTGTATGTGTTGTGAGTGATCAAGGCTTGTACATAAATTCTAAGCAAAGAAAATATAAAAATACAAATCTACGAAGCAATTCTTCTTTGCTTGTCTTGTTGCCTTGAACTCATCTTGTATCTTGAGTATCTACTTGAATATTATTGTTAATTTTGCTCTGATACTGCAAAACATATGTTAGCACATAATACACACAACATATAATATTTGTTATCATCAAAACAAACATATCTTGAGGTCAAGATATCCAACAAAAATGTTGTTAGCATCAAATGAGATATTAGAGTGAATTAAAATGACACTGCAATTATATGTTTTCCAATTCAGCTATGTATTATAATAGGCTCCATTTCTTTTAATAATCATGAGTTTTTTGAGGTGTTTTCATTACACCCCACATAGGACGTTCAAAATTTTGGGTTAGGGTCCTCAACGAATTTGTAGGTGCAATAATTCACAAAAATTTCACCCTTCCCTATATTAAGAAGCATCACTTGTGTCAGAATTATTGTAGGTCAAGATATCCAATTAACTATTCTTTTGGAAGATCAAAGTAGATATGGAAATAGAAAAGAAGAGACCAGTACAAATGTACTTGGTGTTTGTGATGCCAATTTGAGATTTTCATATGTGTTACCTGGTTGGGAGGGTTCAACTTTAGATTCTCGTGTTTTGCGTGATGCTTTGCGTCGACCCAAGGGCTTGAAACTTCCCTCAAGTAGGAATATAATTTTTTTAATTATTATATATGTATTGCTTCCTAGTTTTTACATTGTTGTGACTGAAGATTTCAATTTTGTAGATAAATACTTTCTTGTGGATGCTGGGTATACAAATGGGCTGGGGTTTTTTGCACCTTATAGAGGGACTCGCTATCATATAAAGTCTTGGAGAGAAAATGGTCCAAGAAACTACAAGGAGTTATTTAACCAACGTCATCCCTCTGCTAGAAACACAATTGAGAGGGCATTCGGATTGCTAAAAAAACGATGGGCTATATTACGAACAGCTAGCTTTTATAGTGTTAAGACTCAAATTAGGATCATTAATGCATGTTGTATTCTTCATAACTTTTTACGTGAAGAGATGAATGAAGACGACTTGTTGAATGATATGGATCAAGAATTAGAAGATGCTCTTGTTTTAGAAATTGAGAATGTAGATGAGGAGTGTATCACCACTGTGAGAGTTACAGATGAATGGAGCACCTTTAGAGATGATTTAGCTATGCAAATGTGGGATGAATACCGACTTTGAGATACTTTAGCTCAAATTAGAAGATTTGTACTATTTTGAGTATGAACTTATGAGATTGATTTCTTGAATTGAAATATATTATGCTTCATTTTGCTGCAATATCGAAATTTTGTTTTATGAGTTACTGGACAAGAATTTTGCTTCTTGTGTTTCAATATCGAAACTGTAATGCATAAATTTGTTTCTGCTTCTTTATCTAATATATATTGATCGATGTTTTCTGCTGCTTCAGGATCTGCAATTACTGGACCAATTGGAAATGAGTGTGCTGATTTGTGGCCTAGGATTGCTAGTACAGCCAATGGCATTATTTAATATCCAGATTTTTCTTCAAGTGTCAGTGAGGAGTAGTTTCGTGTTATTTGTTATTGAAAAGAAAATGGAGTTTTTTAAAAACATGGATTCATATTTGTATTAGATGTTTTTGTTTTCCTGTGACGTAAATATATTGGAATTGATATTTTGGGATCTAGCTGATGGTAGCATTGTTTTCCTTTTGTTATGAAATTAAATGGTGATGGTTTGAAGATAATAATGGTGATGGTTTGAAGATAATAATAGTTCATATATTGGATATCATTGTTGAAAAGTTATTAATAAATAAGTTACCGAAAAATTTGAAGATATTTTGTTAAACTTCTCAGGGGGGCTTCGTGAAATTTATCCTAACCTTTACCTCAATATAAACCTTAATGTCCGCATAAAGATTGAGGAGTTAAGAGAAGCCTAAATTTTCTTAAAACACAAATTCTGAAATCCAAGTTCATGTATAATAAAGTGTATCCAAACACTATATTTTAAATCTTTGGTTTCAAATCCTTGCATTTTGTAAAGGCATCCAAACAAAAGATTCTATCAAATCATGGATTTCAAACCCTAGATTTTAATTCCTTTGATTTTAAATCAACATTCCAAATCTAAATCTTAGTTCCCAAAACGCAGCCTTAATATTTAATCACGACTACTTGATGGTGAATTCATCAGAAATTGCTGAGGGTCAACAATCGGAATCGGGTCCTTAATATTTGGATTTCCCTCAACAATCCGACCCATTAATAAACCAAGGCCCAAATGAATATTAACTGGGCTGTAATTATTTACAGGGCGTAGCAGATGCTGCAGATCAGCCATCAGTCAAAGGGGGAGACAACAAAGTACCCTGAAATTCTACAGAGAAATCAAGAAGAGCAGCAGGTTCCCATTCTGTTTTGAGATCTTCAGCTTCACAGTTCTTTCAGTAATGGATCCGGATTCAGTGAAATCGACCTTATCAAATCTAGCCTTTGGAAATGTAATGGCAGCAGCTGCTCGTGACTATCAAAAGGTGCGTTTTTTTAGACTCCTTTCTTGGTTCTGATCTTTTGACCTCATTTCCCTGTTCAATATCTGATAATCGAGCGAGGGGATGTGAAAAGGTTTGATCTTTCCAAATTGGGAAAATGTTTGTGTAGACGATGAACTAGCTGTTTATTTCCAGTTGTTATTTCGTAGATCTGACGTTAAGAGGAGCAGAGAAAAATTCTCGTTTTATCTTCTTTGAACATCTCAGTTGTGGACTTGGATTCTTCGAACGTTTTGTCTTATCTGAAATTTTGTATCAGTATGTGCTTCTAGTCCTGACTCGTATAAAATTGAGTATACAGTTGTAAAATGTTGAATTATTGAGGTTTTAGGTGGACACAAGGAGGCAAGAGGCTCAAATTTTCCAAGAGATTATTGAGGTGGATGCTTGTTCTCTAGGATGCTGCTGCCAAAAACTAAGGAACACTTCTTCTTTCATGACCTTACATTGTTACAGTGTTCACTACCAAAGTGATAATCTATTTTGTTTTCTCGAGACGGTTTTTTATGTATCTTCAGATTTGGCTTATGAATAATTGCAGAATGACGGCCTACTAGGCTACTACACAACTATACTGACGTCTAATGAAATTACTGAGGGTAATAAATAGTTGAATGCATGGAGAAATGTCCTCCCTACTTTAGGTGTGAGGGTAAAATTGTAATTTTACAACCAAGTTTTTCTTTATTATTTTCCTTTCTTTTGAATTTTTTTATTTCTAGATTGTTCTAAAATCATGATATGGGAATATGATTTGAACTCACACAATTAGAATTATAATTTTACAAGAGAGATTTTTTTTCCCCTTTATTTTCTTTTCTGTTTTCCTTTCCTATGGCTAGTACGTTCTAAATCATAACATGACAATATAACTTAAAATGCGCATAATTAAATTGCAATGTTCTCCATTTTTCTGTGTTATTTTAATCACTTGCTCCAACGATATTATCCTCAATAAGGAAGCTTCTCAACAAAACTGTGTTTAGAATGTTTGTTGATCTATTACTCTATAATAACGTTACATAAATTATCATTATCAAACTATTAGTAATTACATAGAATATCATTATCAAACTATTAATATGTATAACAGAAAATCAAGTGGTTAACAATTTAATATTTTTGCATGTGCATTTCACATGCCAATGTGCTAGTACTAGGAAACAAGAGATGATGGGATATGAGAGGTGGGGATGCCGTTTGTAAAAGCTTTGATATTCAGAATACTGGCTTAGCTTTGATATTCAGAATACTGGCTTAGGCTTTGACAAAATTATGGCTTGTTTATCGCCTTGGTTAGAGGGAAGTAATCATATTGATTTTGGATGTAAAAGTTTGCTTTTAATAGAAGGTTATTGTTTAAGAGTAATGATGGAGGAGTGGAACGAGGTGACCCATTTATTTCTTGACCATTTATTTTACTCCTTCTAAAAGGATTTGGAAAAGTGAACTTGTTAAGTACCTTAAGTATGCAGAAGGAGAAGATTAATATATAAGAGAGAATCTAGTATTTTTTTAAAATAAATTGAAACTGGTGCGATATGGAAGAATGCTGGTATCTGATCTAGCTAAAATTTCAAAAAGGTAGGTATTTATCATATAACATTTTGTGGCTGGATTCCACCTTGGAAAGTAGACAACACTCACCATTTTTTGGATTTCTTTTTGTTTGTTTGTTGGATTTCCCTTCTCCAAAGTTCACTAAACTGTAGATCCTCAGGGGATAAATGACTAGAAGGTGATTCTGCCTTTGATATGGAGAATGATACTGGATTACATTCTTTTCCCTTGATTGTCCTGTCTCTATCGAGAATTACAAATAAATGCTAAATGGAAAATTCTGGTCTGATACAAAGACTATGAATATATTCAACTTTATTGGTTAGCGTGATATTCCATCATGCTCTAATACCTTACACTGAAGCTTTCTATATGAATCTTCCTTGAATATACAAGTTGCCTGTTGTTGGCAAGTTTTACAGAAAGTCATCTTTGCAGATATCTAACGCTTTTCGATTTTTTTTTCATCTGATGCAATGAATTAAAATCGATTGTAATTTCTCGATGAATTTTTATTGGCTTCTAAAGGAATCTGGATTTCGGATGCCTGTGGACTGAATCGTTATATAATGCTTTTGGAACTGGTTGCCACATATCTTTTGTTACAAGTTTGCCCTGTTGAGGAAGGTGAGGTTAGTGTTTTGTTCTTTCAAGATAAACTAAGCATAGAGCTCCTTCATCCTTTCTAAGAGATTGAATTAGATTTTATTGTGGAAAGCATGAGGTTTGAGGAGGTCTAATATAAACTCTGTTGAGCTTTCTGATAAAAGGAACAACTTTGCTGCAACTTTATGCTGGTCTCAGTATGTCAGTATGTGATGGGAAACACAATCGAACAATCTCATGCATTTACTTAAAAATGTATTGAAAATACTCAAGTAAGTAGGCTTGCTATTTTCAGGTGTTATTAGATGGCGATTGACATGGTATTGCCGAATATGCCATTGTTGGGGCTTATTTGTTGTAAAAAATGGATGCTACACATTTATTCCCATTCCCATCCATGGTTTTGTAACAAAGACGTATTGCTAAATTGTGATGTTAGTCTGACAGCTGTTGTAATTGTTTCTCAACCCCGGGAACAATTTAAAATGTGAAGACCCCATTTGGGTGGTAAATAGTTTATGATCATGTTCTGGCAACTTACAAGTGCTGATGAGAGGATTGATGCTAGGGCTTTAAAAAGTAAAAAAAATAGAGGTCAATTAAGAAGTTTTTCTTTTATTGAAATGATAAATTTTTTTTAGCTCAACCTAGATTTATTGATAAACTTAGATAACAAATCATTCTTTTGAACTATGCCACCTGTTTGTAAATGGTGTTGACCCCTAGAATAAATTAATAAATCTAAAAGCTGTTTTGGGATTAGTTGGGGTTTGATCTAAAAACTTCTCCTTAACATTGTTTCCTCTTTGAAAAGGCAAAAACATCTATACTGCAATCTTTCTCATATGTCCTTCTGCATCCCTCCCTATTGACAGTCAATTTCCAGTCATATAGATGATCTGATAGTAACATTGCATTATTCTTGTCATTGTAAATAAAATCTTAATAAAGTTACAGACCTTATGGCTCTTGAAATTTCTTCTTCATTCAATAACTCAAAATCTATGCAATGCTTACAGTTCAACAACTGGCACTAGTCAAAGGAAGACGAAGATGATCAGCATTTTGGTGGAGGAAAATACACTGAACGAAGTGTCAATTCAAATAAATTGTTTGCAGTTTGCATGCTACTATTACTGTAATATCTATACTATCTTTTTTAATCTGTGTGGCTGTTAAGTTTGTTAGTTTATACATCGTTGCATAATGTATTTCTACTAACGATAACTTTATATTCCTTCTCCAATAATGCTGATTATATGGAAGTGACATGAATACTATATCTTGGCTCCTTTTTTCCTTTAGAGGGATGGTATAATCAATCCTGTACAAATTTTTAGTCATTGCTCAGTCCATGAATATTCCAATAGCTTTCTTGTGACCATCCATCTATGGTACAGGAACTGCTGGCTACACAAAAGGCTCAGGCATCCCAAGGAACCAATGAGGAAGTTGATCTTGATGACTTATTGGATGTAAGTTATTATCAAGTCTATGTTCCTCAAGACAATGCTGAAAAGTGCATTTTGTCTCTATACCTTTAATCTACCTAACCTTTGCTATGTTATGATTCAGGACCCTGAGCTGGAAAAGTTACACGCAGACAGAATTGCTGCTCTCAAGGTAGTGAGAAATAACAACATTTTCTTTGTGAATTCATAATTTAAGAAGTTAATATTCAATTTGGAGTTATGAGGATGCTTATGTTAACAGAAAGAAGCTGAAAAGAGGGAGGTCTTGAAAAGGCAAGGCCATGGTGAGTACAGAGAGATATCTGAGGGAGACTTTCTTGGGGAAGTTACTGGGAGTGAGAGAGCGATCTGTCATTTCTACCACCACGAGTTCTACCGTTGCAAGTAATTTCATCACATAGAACTTATATGGAAGTAATTAAATCACATACATTTATGTAGTTTGGTCATTTCCTATCCAATTTTAATGAGTTGGGTTTGGTCCTTATTCTTTGTAGGATAATGGATAAGCATTTGAAGGCCCTTGCACCACAACATATTAATACAAAGTTCATTAAATTGGATGCTGAAGTTAGTTTCTGCATCCACTCTCTGTTTTTTTAATTTATTTACTAAGACTAATTACTATTGGAATTTAATGCAGAATGCTCCTTTCTTTGTGACGAAACTAGGGGTCAAGACTCTTCCTTGTGTAATATTGTTCAGGTATATTCATCTTATTGAAACCTCTTTATTGTTGCGTTTTCGTGTATGAATTCTTATATGTTGATACTGATCACATATGCTGCTCACTGAGATTTATATAGAACTTCGGTTTCGAATCATCTCTGCATAATTTTTGTAGGAAGGGAGTTGCCTTTGATAGGATAGTTGGATTTCAAGACCTCGGAGGCAAAGATGATTTCCCTACTAGAGCATTGGAGAGTCTTTTAAAAAGAAAAGGTGCTTATTGTTTCCTTAATTTTTTTTTGAGAAATATGTGTTAGGTTGTGATGTCAAAACTATCTCGTGTTTCAGGAATAATCGATGAGAGGAAGAAGGATAATGACGAAGACGATGATGATGAGTATGGAAGAAATAGGAGTGTCAGATCATCAGATGTTCAGGATTCTGATTCTGATTGAAAGTGGCAAACTTGTAGTTTCTCTATATTTTGTACACTAGGTACTCGTGGCTTTGTCCTCCTCTTATTCAACACAGGTTTTTCCCAGATTAATATTTGAACAGATCCATGTTCATTTTTATTGTAAGCTTGGTCTGGAGGTGTTCATTTGTTCGACATTCAGTTGTGTTGAGGTCTGATTTTGAACTATACGTAGCAGAGGTCTTTAGGTTTAAACTAATTTTCGTTTTAGACCTCTTTAGAAACTTATTTGCAAAAAACAATCTATTTCGAAAATATTGCTAAATTGGACCCAGTTTTAGCCAGTTGGCTGAAACTAGGTCTAATTTGGCGAAAAAACATCAAAAATTTCACGGGATTTGAAATCCCGTGAAGTTTAAGCCCCCCATTAGTGTGGTGATTAGGGAAGCCAAGCTTCACGGGATTTGAAATCTAGTGAAGCTTATAACTTCACGGGATTTCAAATCCAGTAAAGTTACTGGCTAAATTCCAGAGAGCTGTTTTATTAGCTTTAGAAGACAACGAAATACTACTAATATTTGAGTAGAGGAACTCACACAGTCGAATCGATCGCAATAAGCAATAAATCCTATTATCCTAGTTCTGGAAACTATGAACTCATATGTCCTATTGTGTGTCTTCTTTCACTCAATTGTGACATTGCATTATGTACACTTAATGGAACTTTGCATTCCTCATCTATAAGTGTTACACTAATTTTGGGGAATAAATTTATGTATCAAAGTTTGCAAGTACCACAGATTAGGGGGGTAGTGCTAGACCCCTGAAATTCCGGAACTAACCAAAGGCTCCAAACAGAGACTCGTTTACAAGGAAATAGAAAATTTAGCCTAGACCCAAAAAAATCCATGAAAAGGTGCTTTAAAACTATTAGATAAATTCCTTATACATTTAGTATAAACCTTTTTAGATGTTTGTTTACCATTTAACTTGTGGGGACCTAGGATTAAGAGGTATTATTAACCTATAAGTTGCTTTAAATGAATTGGTATTGACCTTACAAAATTTTTATACTACAGGCCCTTCTTTGAATTAAGGGAATCATAATCATGCTTTGCATAGGGTAAAGGCGAGTACATTTCTCACTACTTATTTTTTTTAAGGAAAAAAAAACAAAAATTTCCTACGTATATTGAATTGTGAAAAATTATTTGTGCGACAATGATATGTGCTTTTGATTTTATTGAGAAATGGGTGTGGGCATGCTTTATTGTGAAATTTAATATTGTTGATTTTGCATGCATTTGTCTATTTGAACCCAAGTGGAATACAAATAAGCTTGGTTCTTCATATACACCATTTAGAAAAATATGAATGTTGCTTTCTCTTAATTTTATATGTGAGAGAAGTGTTAAAACGAGTTATGAAATATTCTACATATTCCATATGTTTATCCATGACTTGGTTTTTGTGACAACTAAAAGAAGTAATTGATAATAAATCTCAAAAAGAAAGTAACCCTAAAAGTCCGCTATTAAGTGAAGTGGTCAATTCTATCTAAGTATTGGGTGCACTAATAAGTAAAGTGATCTGTTTGACGTAAAAGAAATGACCTTCTTTGACACAACTGATGAGGCCAATAGACAACTTATGATAAGCCTAAAGGTATTGTACATCTAGGAGGAAAATTGTCAAAGTGATATGAATTCACTTTCCTTTACTAGTGGGCTAAAATTAGTACTCTTAGTGTGACAAACAGAGGGGATAATTTAAAGTAATCGGCTGATATAATGAGGAATTGACACTCATTTCGTTTTTCTTTAACTTCTTATTTTAATTCATCACATTTAGTTGTATTTTTAATTTTTTTGTATTTACTCATGACCTTGATTTATGACCAAATCATAATTAATCTGCTATCCCATATTATTATGACACGTGGCATCAGTCATTGTTACAGCCCTATATGCTTGATAATTTGCAAATAAAGAAGTCGGTGCTAGCTTAGTTAATATTAAAATTTTGATATTATTTTTTGCCAAATACACTAGTGCACAAATGTCATTATTGGGGTCTAGCTCACCCCATGGTTTTCAACCCTTTTTAAATTTCGCGTAAGTCCCGATTGAAGCTAGAACCGCCAACAAGGAGTTGCTAAAAGTGTTTTTGTCGTAATAGTCACACTTTTGTAGTGAGAGTAACTACTGGTATGAAATATGTATACTCTTTAGTAGTACAAGTATGGTCAAATTGAATTTGTATTTGTATTTTCGCTCTGACCTTCCATCAATAGCAAATATTGTTCACCTGATCTAAAAATACATGAGGCTTGTCACATGCACATGATGTTGTTGTCATGTGGTAGGCGGTCCAGGAAATTGCGCAACTATGCTTTGGATTCAGATCTCTCTCCAGTTTCTATCTTATTCCACATCAACCTCTAACCTCTTGTCCCAACCCACCTCTCATAATTGTTGCATAACCACCCTAGTTCACCACCTCTACTATATGCTATGTCATCACCTTCACCATCACAACTATCAATCACCAATCCGCACCACATCACCCACCAACCCACCCAAGCATCATCATCATCAACAGAACTCAAAGATCATATAACTAGTGATACATGTCGTAATAGACATCTTCAACATCATTGGTCGATGAGGGCAACAGTGTCATGTACACTTCTCACAGTGTGGGTTTATTTATTTATTTATTGTGGGGGGTGGCGGGGGATATTGCAAAGCAGGAACAGTAAAAGAAGGAAGATTATACACGGAAGAGATTAAAGAGACTAGTAAGAGACGGTGAGAGCATACACTAAATGGGGTCTATGAGGATCAAGATTTGATAAAAGAGTATAGTTTTATGTTAGTTTGGTACAAAACCCAAATAGGTCATGGTAGTTTGCTGAAATTTATGCTAGTAATTATATATGAACTAAACAAGGGGAAAAACTCCAAAATATACTAATGAAAATTTTAATAGATTTTTTTTCTTTAATTCAATATTTCCCTGTCATTGCATATTAATTTTTTTAACCCCTTTAAGAACAGTTTTATGATAGGAATTGACATTAACAACTTTCCCCTTTTCAAATCCAATCGTTGGAATACTAAAATGTTGTCTGCATCAAATGAGATATTAGAGCGAATTAAAATGACACTACGATGATATGTTTTCCAATTCTGTTATGTATTATAATAGGCTCCATTTCTTTTAATAATTGATTTCTAATTTACTTGAGTTTTTTGAGGTGTTTCCATTACACCCCGCATAGGACGTTCAAAATTTTGGGTTAGGGTCCTCAACGAATTTGTAGGTGCAAATGTGCAATAATTCACAAAATTTTCACCCTTCCCTATATTAAGAAGCATCACTTGTGTCAGAATTATTGGAGGCTAAGTTTTCATGTTTGTACAAGGTTCATTGTTCATCTTTTTTTCAAGCCCATTTATATAATATACGACCACAGACATTTTCCCATGAAATATAAACATTTTCAAGCTTATTAATAACAAAAAAAGGTGCATCGACAAATCTAATTTTCAAAGACTATTTAAATAAACATAGGTATCTACAAAGTAAAATGCTTTAATTCAGGTTATATTTATGGTAAATTGTTTTCTGAATAATGCTTTACTTCAATATACATACGAGCTCTAATAAATAAATACAATATTTTCTCACAAAATAAATGGAAATCGACATCAAATACTAACTAACCTGTGAAAATTATAAGTGAGGGATCTCTATTCAATTAATTCAGATTCAGTTTACTTATTTTCCTATCCACGACAAGCTAGAGAGGTCTCAAATGAAGTAAAATAAGTCCATATCTACAAAGCACTATCTGGATTCTAAAAAAGAATGTGTCTAGTATCCTGGTACAGACTGCAACATAATTTGAAGAAACTTTTAACTATCGTTTTATATATTTAACCAAACCTTCAAATTGATTATTTTCGAAAATTGATCCTCCTTGTTAAAAAAACATTTATAACAATTCGTAAAAGGATCGTGGCACTGAAAATAGGTGTTAAATATGACTATCACTTTCTTGAACCACATAATACATAAACATACACCATTATTACTTTCTTGCACCACATGCTATATAATCATACACCATTATTACTTTCTTGCACCACATGCTATATAATCTATGTGCACTGTTCTTATCGATTAGTGAGATAAAAAAAAGGAAATAACTAATCAAGCTACATACTCCAGTAGCTCAACGTCTATTATCCGGAATGGATTTTCCAAATGAGGTGTGATGAAGTCAAACAAACAAAAGTTGGTTTTCTTGAGCAAAAACAGGATTAATTATACTAAAGTTATGAAGTCCATCCTGCTATCAATATGACAATATGGCGCACGCTACTTACTGGAGAAACGCCACTTTTATCTACCAAATTTCATGAGCATCCAACAGAACGCATTGTCCGAGTATCATAGATTTAATGCAGTCGAGTCAGCTTCATTTCTCTATTTTCCTACATACGGACATACAAACTACATATCTGCAATGTGTAATGCCATCAAACAACAACAATAACATACAGAATTGCAAAAAATGTGGGATGATGAGCCCAGAATACAGAAAATCTCCTTCAGAAATGACCAAGGGTTCCGAAAGCGTGAGCATTTATTTCCCCTCACTCGAGCGCCCAACAGGGTTAACAAAGAAAGAAATAAGTGGGATCACCCGAGCACTCACAAAGAATAGCTGTTGAAGTCGGTCCTAGAATTCCAGTTGCATATGAAATCTGCATAAAAAACTGAGTATTATATCATTCCTTCTCAAGAACATAAATTATGCAGAACTTGATGTAAGACGGACAGTATAAGAACCAACAGAAACAAAGAGCAATAAATAAATGTGGTGCCCAAAGCGTTCCATAAGACAGAACAAGTTACCATTAATGTTACAAATATTAAGTTCATTTATGGTACTGTCAAATATATTTCTCACGCAGAATGGGAGAAAAGAACGTCTAGCCTCTTCACATACTATAGCTTAAAAACACTGTTCTTATTTAAGGATCTCATGCAGTAATCAAGTAGTAGACTAGATTCTGGCAACAAATGGAGATATTGCTTCCACTTACTTAGCAGCCTCTCTACAAACATTTGTAGAGTTATTGGGCATTAGCCATCTACAAACACTCAAAACAAGAAGGGGAGAAAAAGCAGCAGCATAACCTGCGTGAACCCGTGAAAGCTTGATCAAAAGGTGATTTCAAATTAGATTAAATGATTTAATCCAAAAAAGCAGGTGTCAGATACTGATATTTTATTGCTTCAAAACATAAGATGTCAATGGAAAAAGGTACGTAATATATATGATATAACATTCACTGATAATAAAACCACTAATACGTGCACCCATTCATGAACTGCATATACACAAAAGAGAAGTATACTAGCAGTTACTATCATTCAAAAATATAAGTGAACACAGTAAAATAATAAGCATTGAATAGAGTATACACACATCAAGTAACAACCATTCATTTTAACCTAATCATATTAAAATCGTCCATTTTATTACTGTTTGTATAATGTGAATTCAGATCTCTACTACACTGTTGTCATTCAAGAAAAATTGCCATCATCTCAACAAAATCCAGAACTACGTATATCAATTTGTTTCCATGACTATTTCAATTGTACTTACCATGCCATTTTCGTTGATGAACCTGCATCTCCTCCATCCTTTCATACTTAACGTGGTTTCTGATATCTAACACTCCAATTGTTCTTCTTGTACAACAACTTCAAACATCTCTGATTCCCTCTCTTTTGCATGACAGTTTTATACCCTATTGTATGTTAAACTTATTCACTTGATATACCAGCACCCTCCATCCCTTTTTAATAAATCTTCTTGTAATACCAATTTTTTTTTGTAATGTGGCTAAGATATACCAAATCCCACGTTTAACAAACAAATCCCCCATCCTCGAAAATTTCTAACCACCTAACAACATTATCTCTTAAAAATCCCTATCCATCTCCTCTACCTTTTCTTCACAGTAACTTCCAGAAAAAAAAAACAAACGGAGGGGGAAAAAAAGAGAACCGAGAAAAATAAAATCAGAGAATCGGGTACTCAAGCACAGGGAACGGATAGGGATTTCTAAATTTAGAGTTCTAATTTATTTATCGGCAAGCATTTCTTATCCTAAACTCTTTTATTTTCATGATTACATTATCCAATTACTAATATTCTCATCCTAGAGTTATGATAATTAATTTGTAGATAGCTTTTATTACATTGTTTTTATCATAATATTATATGAATATTTTCCACACTTTATGCATTTTTTAGGCAAGTATTTTCTTTTATTGTTTCTTTATTGGAATTCTAGGTATTGGGTTATTCTAAGTTTTTCTAAAATCACATGCGGGTTAAATTCCTTGTGGATTTTATGAATCATATCTTGCATGCTTTGGGGAAATTTCTTAGTTAACGGTTTATAATAGTTATAAATTTTTTTCTTTTAATTGATATATTAAATGTTGTTTGAGAACTCCTAACCTACACTAAAATTACTAAATATCATTTATATTTAGGATTTATTACATTTTAAGTAACGATATTCAATGAGAAAATAACCTCTCTTTTCAATGTAAATTTCCTTCAACAAGAACTTTTACCTAATAAAATAATAATTTATTATTTTTTTCATTTAATTGAAACTATTTTATTTTGGTCAGTAGAGTTTTGTTAAAAATAAATAAAAAAAGTAATTTTAAAGATTTCTAATTTTTTTCAAGATTATATTTATAACACTAAATAGTTTTAATTGTTCTCTACAATCAGTTATTCACAAAGTACTAGTTGAAGTTGTGGTTAGGTGACTTGGTTATTAGTTCTTAGGTCATGGGTTTGAATCCTAGCGC
>NC_033796.1:42012030-42018760 GCF_001876935.1 Asparagus officinalis | reverse complement strand
TATATATACATAGAAACATATATGTATATGTATGACTACATATACATAGAAACCAATATATATATATATATATATATATATATAGTGCATTTCAAGTGCGGAATGGTGCGTACGCATTTTGGGTTGATAGGGAAGTTTTTGCAAAAATCCCTCCGCTACAGCTATTTCTCATCCTCCGCTCATTTATGAAAAAGAAATCTCATTCTCTCTTTCTCTCACTTCATTAAAATCCCCAAATCCTGATCTGCCTCTCCCCCCAAAAGCCGATCTCAAAACCCTACACCTGTAACACCTCTCTTGCTCTCGCCGCTGACCCGACCAAGAGCCGACGATGTCTCGCTGATCCCATTCTCTCTCTCACTCCGACCGCAGCCGACCCGACAAAGCCTAGTCGCCGACGACCCGACGACCTCTCGTGCTCAACTATCGCCGACGACCCGACGAAGAACACAACTCTCGCCGCCGACGGGATCAGGACTGCTCGATCTCCCTCAAGCCCCCAAAACGAGAATCCGACGCTGTAGCTTCAAATCTCCCTCAACCTGACGACCTCTCGTTCCTGTTCAGCTGTAAAATTTTCTAAAAGCTCAATTCGATTTTAAATAATTTCAGTTCGATTGGATTTTAGACTATCTCAGTATGAGCCAGTCAAAACAAAATTTTTAGGAATTTTTAGGTTTTTGAAATTAATTTGATACCAAGGAACTTCATACAAATTAGGCACCTAGGCTGAATTGTCCCTATAATTGGTGGAATGAGGGATTGATTAGGTCAACTTATTTTGAGAATGTTTTACCTAAAACGATTGCAGTTATTGTATAGCATTACCAATTTAGTATAAATGACATTCGACCTCTCGTTCCTGTTCAGCTATAAAATTTTCTAAAAGCTCAATTCGATTTTAAATAATTTCAGTTCGATTGGATTTTAGACTATCTCGGTATGAGCCAGTCAAAACAAAATTTTTAGGAATTTTTCGGTTTTTGCTGCAATTAGGATCTGTTATTGATTTAGGAATTTTTCTCAATACCCAAAAATATAATCTCTGCGATTAGGATCTGTTATCTGTATTATGTCAAGGTCTGCTGATATCTGTATTACCCCTTTGCCATTTTTGGCAGACCAGTATTTTGGACAACAACAACTGCTTGGCATTTGGAAGTTATAACGTGGAAGTCATAACATGGATTTTTAGGAATTTTTTGGTTTTTGCTGCAATTAGGATCTGTTATTGAAATTAATTTGATAACATGAATTATTAATTTGATAACATGACATGTAACTTCAGATTTGATATGAATTATTAATTTGATAACATGACATGTAACAAATAGCATGGTTAATACATTGACAGAAAAATAGAACTTGCTTAGATCAGAATCATTTGTTCAGAGAATAATGTTTGATTTTACACTCTAACGAGTATAATTGTCCAGAGATGTACTAAAGACATTTACAAGTAGCTAACAGAACAACTTGAATTATAAATTTAGCCTATGTGTCTTTCCAGCACATGTTCATGTTAAATTGTTCAAATTTGGCAGATTGAAATGGCTTCATCATCAACTGTGGAAAGTAACTCATGTGTTGAAGTGGATATTAGATTCATATTGAAACAATGCGAGTGTGGTGAAATAGCGGATGTGAAGATAACGAAGTCGAACAAGAACAATAACCGTGGTAGAATTTACTACTTGTGTAAAAGGCAAAAGTGCGGCTCGTTTTTGGGATGGTGCAAGATTTCATCAGTTGAACAAATACCACTCGACCCGACCCCACCAGTGGCGCGTGACTTGGTTGTTGTACGTGAAAAGGTGTTGTGGAAATGGCTAACTGTTATAGCTTTTTTGTTGTCTTTTTGTTTGGCCATGAAAGAAATTATGTGATGTAACACTATGTACTTTTAACCTTTGTGTTGGAATGAAATTATGTGTTTTGGGGAAGTTTTTGTAATCAATTGGGGAAGTTTTTGCAAGAACAAAATTCTGAAGTATGCTGGTTAACTGCTTACGAGAAAGAATGGACTGTTCAGTGGGGAGAATGTGATGGCTATCATGAGTAACATTCTTTTCCATAACTGGTAATAGCAATGGACAGTTGTGACATTCTACAATGCTTAAGCATTGTAGACTGAACATTTTTTTAGCTCGATGCTGGACTATCATTAATAAGTTATGTGCATATATCGAACTTACTTTTTATGTCATAACAAGTAACTACGCAAAGCAGGAGTTGCTTGATATAACCATGCAACATATCATGAGAAAGAAAGAGAAAACAAAAACGTACATGATTTCACATCCCTGGACTTTGTGGTACTTTCAGCATGGACTTACATTGGGTTTCACATACTTCACTAGTATGGGCTTATGAGTGATTGTAATCCATACATTTCCCTTACAGCTCCAGCATTACATCTTTTTAACATGGAGCTCCACTTAATTCCCTCCCTGAAATGTCTAAAATCCCTTGAGCCTTTGTACATATGTAGGAAGATTGCCCAATTGACAAGTTGGTTCTGTATCTTGGCTTAGACCACTTCCACTTGGTCTCTTGTGCGTAACTCCGAGTAGTGGTTTTTTAACTTGTACAAGAAAACTTTGAGAATTATCTTACCAAGTTGCGTGATATGAATCAGTTTTGGGCTTCCACCAGCATACTTCTAAACGCAATCTTCTCTGATCTGCAGATATTTCCGGAGCATTCCGGAACCCACTCCTGAACCAAAGTAGACAAGAGGAGGATTTGGGATCGTCGGCGATAGTTGAGCACGAGAGGTCGTCGGGTCGTCGGCGACTGGGCTTTGTCGGGTCGGCTGCGGTCGGAGTGAGAGAGAGAATGGGATCAGCGAGACATCGTCGGCTCTTGGGCTTTGTCGGGTCGGCTGCGGTCGGAGTGAGAGAGAGAATGGGATCAGCGAGACATCGTCGGCTCTTGGTCGGGTCAGCGGCGAGAGCAAGAGAGGTGTTACAGGTGTAGGGTTTTGAGATCGGCTTTTGGGGGAAGAGGCAGATCAGGATTTGGGGATTTTAATGAAGTGAGAGAAAGAGAGAATGAGATTTCTTTTCCATAAATGAGCGGAGGATGAGAAACAGCTGTAGCGGAGGGATTTTTGCAAAAACATCCCTATCAACCCAAAATGCGTACGCACCATTCCGCACTTGAAATGCACTGTATATATATATATACACAATGACACAAAGGTTTGGAGTTCGAATCCCAGAGCCTTCCTTTTCCTCATTATATATTTTGGGTCGGTTTGAACTCGAACCCGACCCGGTTCGGACCCACTATTAAACCAGACTCGTCTGGGTCTAAAATACACCAATACCCAACCCATTTGGGTCTAGAACTCAAATTACAGACTCGTTTGACCCAGTTAGGATCCAATATCAGATTTCAGATCCGCTTGGGTTTATAATTCAAATTACAGACCCGTTTGACCTAGTTAGGATTCAATATCAGATTTCAGACCCGTTTGGGCCTTTTGCTCACTAAAATTAGTTTTTTTTACAGATTTCAACGCTGTCAAATCAAAACTGTTTGGCCCGTTTTGACACTAAACAATTATGCTAATTATTTATTTTCTTTTTCGTTAAGATGAATGATAATATTGTATGATCTCTTGATGCTTGTTGGATCACCTGATGCTATGTTGTGACATTTAATAGGGTTGATTATGCATGAAGACGACTTCTGTCAAGAATTATGATTCATAAACGTGGTATCATAGCATGACTATACCCTCGACATCGATATCCCGATGTGAGGAGTTTCTCTTGATTATTACTAATTATTATAATAGCATTGACTAGATAATGCACCCATCTTGATTGGACATGTTTTGGATCACAAGTATATTTTCATAAATTTTATGGAAACCGTTCAACAGTAACTCTGTAGTTAGTGAATAATATTTCATGCATAACCACTTAAAATAAATAGATAAATGTGGGGTTTATAAAGGGGAATTGGACAAAAAATATAACGTGTATATAAACGGGCTTATGCGAATTCTTGATATCCACATTTATAAATAAAATGGCTAAGGGTCAATCCTGACTTGAAACCGTGTTCCCATGACGGTTTACGAAAACCCGATTTATATACATAAAAATATTCTTCTCTAATTCAAATAACACCTAAAATAATAATAATGTGCTTGTGTGCCTTGTGGTAGACCTTATTTGATATTTACAATTAGCTTTTTATTTTATCATATTTAATTGAGTTTTCATCTTTTTGTTATACCTGTTACCTACATACACTTACACGCGCATAATTTCTTCATTTTACATGCTTGTTGGGAATTTTCTGACTGCCCTGGGGCTTGCGCACCCCAGACTCAGGAACCATTATTTCTTCGCAAGATCGAGAATATTTTGAGGAGTAAGTTCGGCAGCAGTGATCACCTTTTAGGCCATCAGTTCTTTAGTTCAGTTGGTTTAGGTAGTTATTTGGTTTAGACTTTTTCTTGAGTCACATGTGACCTTTTTTCTAGACTATGATGTAATTTTTTTATTTATTACCCTTTCCCATTGTGGATAGTTATGAACTCGAAGTTGAACTCCATCCTTTTGGAGATTTCTTTTATCTATATATTTCTTTTAATATCTTAGTTACATGCTCTACGGTGTAGTTTTAGCTTTATATCCATATACATGATGATCTAGAGGCGTGAATGTGGCTAAATGGTTGCACTGTCGGCTGAGTCACGTTCCAAAGTATTACACTTTGGAACCGTGGCGTGACACTACTACTATGACTCCACACGTTCATTTTTGTAAAGTACAATCACTCATATACATGGGCCATCATTTCTCTCATTACAGTTGATGTGCGAAAATCAGTTTACTAATATCATTTGCTTCTTGGACATCATGATTCTCAATACCCAAGATACAAGGATTATTAGGAGATGGCCCCTAACGAACATTCAAATTTGATATTAGTCCTAAAACACTTTGGATGTTAGTTCCTGCCCTTGGAATGCAAAATTCACATGAAAAAACCTCTGTTTGTAACCATCACAAGAATTGAGAATGTTCCATTTAAGATAATCTATTCTCTCACATGGATGGTAATACCACTATCCCTAAACTTTGATCTCTCATCCCTATCCTCTTGTTCAAGTTCAATTCTCCCCTTAAATGACCTCATCGTCGTTTCTCCATCTAGCCTCATTTCCACTTCCTATCCTATCCACATCAACCAAATACATCTAACCTCATTTCCCTTCCTATCTCTCGTAATTGTTGCACAGCCATCCTCATTCAGCACCTCTGCTATTTACTACGCCATCAACTACAGCATCACAACTACCAATAACCAATCAAAGACCACCATCATCCACCAGCCCACCTCAATAATCGTCTCCTCTGTCAGTCACTATTGCCACAGTGCCACACCATCACTAATCTCCATCTCCACCTGTCACAATCATCAACACCATTTGCACTCCACCACCATCAATCAAATTTTTTGTCATTAGAACTCAATGTTAGACCTAATGCTACATGTCATGATAGACATCTTCATCGCCATTTGCCTTTGTACTATGAGATGGACAATGGTGTTTTGGCAAGGGAGAAAGAAGGTACAGTTCTCATAGTGATTGATTTGGAGGGAGGGAAGAAGGGGCAAGCAAAGAAGGGAGATTATGGTAAGAGACTAAACAGAAAAGTAAGAGGCAGGATGATACTAAATGGGGTCTATGAGGATTTAAGATTTAATAAGGAGTATGCAAGAGATTCTATTGCTTTAGGCAAACTTTAACTTGACGTAACGGTTGAGTTGGATGGAAAGACAAGACACAGACTCTTTTCAGGTCTGTGTTGCACTGTTAATAACTTACATTCAAATATGAGCTTGTGGGGAAACAACATCCTATCAGATCTATATCCTGAAAACCCACCTACTAACTGTAATCATATATAACGTTCACTGTTATCTAGTTTATAGCACACCTCCATGTGTTATGAAAAAGCCTATGCTTAGGAGGGCAAGTAAGTGCTCTAAAATTCACTTCATCGCCTAAAGGGATCTATGTGGCTCACGGTGTGCACCTAGAAGCACCCAGCATTTTTCATTTCCGCAAAGTAATCCACAATAATCTACTCATTTACTGGTCAACAGATCAACAATCTGCAACAAATATTATAATCTTGTTGAGGTTTTATAGATAAATAATAATCGTGAAAGTGGGTTAATGTGCAGGTGATATTTCTACACCTCTGAAGGAAGATTCCACATTCACTTTCAGCAGGTAAAAGATAAATAATAGTGTGTGCATGCGCGCACTGTGCACCAAATAAAAAGATAACTAATAGTTAGTGTATGTGTGGCCATGGATGCGCGGGTGTATATGTTCGTGTGCGCGTGCGCGTGCATGAGAGAGTGTGTGTGCACAAGGCACGCCTGACGCCTGCCGATTCTAATGAGAAAAAATGACCCTTAATAATGTATGGAGAAAAAATAAAATAGATACAATATCCATAACCATCTCTTACTCCAACTTCTAGTGGCTTATTTCCAGTGCGCACTACTGCCTTCGAATATTGTTTTCTAATAAAACTAATCTAAACATGATTCCCAGGCTTCGTCCACAGTATCAATTGGAACTTTAGTCCTGAAACTCAACTCACAATTATTATTCTATTTCTCTTTTCTCATTCCTCTTTTTGACAAATTGATCAGCCCACAATCATGCATTCATAGTTGGAAAATTAAT
>NC_033796.1:41995339-42012017 GCF_001876935.1 Asparagus officinalis | reverse complement strand
CACCCCCCGGGAAAAAAACAAAAACAAAAAACAAAAAAAGAGCCCCAAGAAAAAAGAAACAAAAAGCCCAGTCACAGTAAAAATCAAAGTTGGAACCTCCGAATTGAAGGAGGCCCTGCATGAATTTTTCTCATGGTTTCTACTACTCATCCTTGTATTTATGCATGTATACGAAGTTCAATGCTGCCCGGATGTGTAATAATATTAAACTATGTGACCAAGTAGACAGGTTGCAACAGTCACTCTCATAGAATAAAAAGATGTAAAGGCAATAGGTTGAGGAAGTCATAAAAAGTCCAATATAGGATCATACACCAAGCTCAAATTACGAACGATTATACAGAACATATACATCTTTGATAAGGTTAAATGGTTAAGGTTTGCATGTTCAGTATGCTTAGAAACAGTCCAGTCAGAACACAAATTTATTTTCATCCACATTGACAGAACAATTAACAAATTTATATGTTATATATCTAGAATGGGATTTTGAATTTCACTAAAAACAATGTGTTGTAATTTTAATATAGTTTTACATATAAACCTTAAGTTACACCAATCATATGTCCAGTGTTAACAGCTAATAGTCAGTACAAGATTATCCTACTACTCACACAAACTCTACAAACAAAGAAAACAAAGAACAAACCCTTCCACTCAAGATATTAGTTCAGCCTAAATATTAGTCAATCAAAGAACATTATACTTCTATCTTCAATTGAAAAATTAAAAATGATCAAGGATTCACTCCCAGCTCATCACTGCTTATATTGCGTTCAGTTTCCTATTTCACATCATTTCTATGTCATTTCCTTCCTACATCCTAAACAGAGTTTTATGGATCAAACACTGAAGTACTTAAAATGAGTTACGAACTCCAACTAAGAATAAAAAATGTATAATACTACAAGTCAAAGAAACAAAAAAAGGTTAACTGACAATTCTCCAAGTCAACAGATCCAATCCCCTTCATTATAGAAGTAACCTCTCCTAAACAATTCAGACTAAAAAGGAAGGAAAAACAACAGTATTGAAGCAACAACTTATCAGAATAAGGATTGCAAATCTACAATAGTTCTCCTACCCAAAAAAAAGTGCAGAAAATAGAATTATTCAATGAATGCAAAAACAAAAAGTTATCATATCATTTCAAGATAATATTTCTCTAACTCTACTTTGCATTATCAGTTGGTATTCCCCTGAAAATCACAGATCAACTAAATTCAAACAAAGCAAAAAAAGGGGAAAAAAGAAAGCTTGGGTTCTTACTCCAAAATTTCACTCCAAAATAGCAGCAGCACCAATCTCCTTCAACTTCGCAACAATCCTCTCGGCCTCCTCTTTCAAAACTCCCTTCTTGATCACCACCGGCGTTTTCTCCACCAACTCCTTCGCCTCCTTCAGCCCTAAATCAGTGAACGCCCTCACTTCTTTAATAACCTTAATCTTCGCTGCGGCCTCGAACTTCTCCAGTTTGATATCGAACGCCGTCTTCTCTTCTTTCTTCTCCTCCGCTGTCTCCAGTTTGATATCGAACACTGTCTTCTCTTATTTCTTCTCCTCCGCTGTCGGTTCTCCACATGCAGGGCCCGTGGCGTAGGCAGCATTGAGGCCGAAGGCTAGGACCCACTGGGTGAGGCCCAGCTTGTGGCGGAAGAGGGTCGAGTAGTCTTCGCGCTCGGCCTTTGTGAGGGCGAGGAGATCGTCGGCGATCCGGTTGAGCTTCTGGTCTCGGGATTCGATGGCGGTGGTGCCGCCGGAGGCGGTGGAGAGGAGGCGGAGGAGGGGGCGGCGAGGGATTTTGGTGGTGAGAAGGGGCATTTTGGGGAATCAGGGTTTTGGGGAGCTGTGATTGGGGGTTTTAGGGTTCAATCGCCATTGGAGAGGGAACAAGGTCTTAGGGTTTCGGGTGGAGGGGATTCGGGTTCGTTTCGGAGTCAAACTGGACCCGCTTAGCCGCTTTGGTGAAGGAAATACATGGGCTTTGTCTGGATTGGATTCTTAATGGGCTCTTTGATACTCGGACCTTAGCTGGCATCGGCCCAAAAAATATCAAATGCGAGCTAATCTATTAAAATAAAAAAATCAATGACCCTAATTCAAGCTCGTTTGTAAACGCACGATTTATCACGTCCAGTGCTTATTCCATAAAGTCCTATCATTATACATACTTTAAGCAACTCTCCAACACCATACATATTGGTTACAACAGCTTTTCTCGCAACAATACTTAACATTTGTATTCATAAGCTTTAATCAAATCTGGGTCCTACTGTACATCCAAATGCTTTGCGACGAGATTCACAGCCACTGAGTACATAATTTAAACTAGCAACTATAACAAGCTAGCATTCTTCTATGTAGACAACAAGACGCTATAAAACATACTATAAAACATAGTGGAGTTTCGGTGAAACACAATACTGAATGTTCCCTGTTCTTTTATTCACGAATGTAAGGTGACAGGATTCCTCATTCATCCTCTTCTTCACTTTCTTCGCTGTCCTCCAACTTCAAGTGGTTCAAGTTCTCTTCCAAAGGTGGAAGTCCATCTTCTGAATCGTAATCAGATCCAAGACCGGCTTTTGAAGGCGCCTCCTCAGTTCCTGCAGTTTTAATACACCTCTATTACAATGATCTTGGATTGAAAACTTTTAAGAATCATGTTGATGAAAGCATTAATGGACTGCAAGCATAATATATACCTTCCGTGTCCGGAAGTTGTTTTGGAATTCTTGAGTTATTTGAAAGCCACGCGTTTTGGACCGAGATAATTTCTGAACCTGTCTCACATTTGGAGTAGGCCTTAAGTAGTTCTCTGCAAGCAGGGATAAATATTGTAAGTGTACCAAAGTGAATAACCACAAATTTCACATGAACCCAGATGAAAAATGATAGACTTTGCACCTGGAAATAGGCTGGAGATCAATGAGAACAAGGGGTTTGTACACTAAATAAACTTAAAAGTTAAAACTATCTTTTGTCATAATTGCTGACTTTGTTTTTCAAGAGGATTGTATATGATGCCAGATTTCCTGACTGGGGTCGAATACATGCAAGAGAGGCTTCTTTTCATGAACCTCGAAGGGAGAATTAAACATAGATAAATAGGCACCGAGATTAAAAAACCAAAGTGTAAATTACATGGGGGAACCCCTAAAGTTTCATTCGCCTTCGACCTTACATATAGAATCTTAAACTGATTCTTTTCTACAGATAAATGCTTAATTCATCTTTCACTCTGGAACCACATAGTAGTAGAAGAAAAGGTGAAAATTAACAAAGTTCCTTCTTCAATTGAAATACAAATATTTATTTATATTTAACAAATAAATTACCAAGCTGGCTGTAGAAGGATAAAACACAGCCCCCAATGGTGGGATCATCGTGCACTAGGGCCCCTCTAGAAGGATGAAGCAAAGGAGAAAGGACTGCTAGTAATGGTGTTATGTAATGGATAACTATTGTTTTACAAAAGATAACGGTCAGGCAAGCTCGGGGCCTTAGGTAGTGGTATCTATCTCAAGAGTAATTCACAACTTACGAGAACGTTAACTTTCTGGGTTCTAAGAAGGATCTGCCATACAAAACTGCAAAACCTTGACATGAATTATATTTGGACGTACTTGATAACTAAAAACCTACCTGCCAAATTATTTCGACCTTTGAAATTAGACTCAAATCCTGATCCTAATACATGAAACACTGCTCTTTTTTAAGTGAGACACATCTCAATATTGTGAGCGGGCGTCCAAGTGACTTCTTGTGCTGTACACATCTAGCATGCCAAAATTTGTAGAACAAAGTGTCCAGGTTATACTGCATGTATGTCTGTAATTATGTTAGGGTGCATGTCATCATTGAAGTCTGAGCCGCCCAATTATGTCCTCTTTTGATATTAGCCTTCACCGGTTTCTAGATTTTGACTTGTTCACCACAGGAGCCCAATATTGCAATACAGTAATCAAATCATCATGCTATGCCAAATTTCAATGCATTAATAAACGAAATGCAAAAAATTTCATCCAGTTTGCCAGCCTCAAACATGTCATCAAAAACATTGGATGCATTAATATACATCATCTACTCACTACTTTCACATTCAAGCAACTACCTAACGAGATTTACCCTACAAGGAAAATACTACAAAAGTCCATCAATTTTGCGCACACACACACAAAGGAAAAAGTAAAGGAAGAAAGAGACGGAAGGAGGGAGGGCTAGACTGTGGCAATAAGAAAAAGATCATAAATTCATTAAGCATATGATAGTGTCTTCTCTTTATATGAAATAACCAGTAATTGGGTATAAATCAACTAGTCCCTAGGTAGCACGGACATGGTCACGGATGCAGATACGGACACAGGACAAGGCAAATTTGTAAAATGTAGGATATGGGACACGGATACACACACACACAATTATACATACATGATCAATATTTGAATGAAAATACCAATAATATTTGTATGTTTCTTTTTATTATCGATACCAATTAAAAATCTAGTTAAATCAAACTAAGAATAAGGTTTAACAATAAAAGTTTAGTTTTGACTGCATGGGATAACATGATGGGTGTTTTTCAAATATTTAAGTAATGGATTTCAATTTTCGGGTTAAAAAACTAATTGGTTCTGAATCTGATATTACGAGGGAAACTAGTTTAGAGTATAAATAATGGGGAAATCAAGATTTTCTATGAACCACATGTGTCCATGGCATGTCTGCGGAGAGTCCGTGTCCGACACACGGCACCTAAAACACCATGTCCGTGTTACCATGTCCGTGTTACCCAGGTTTATGCTGCATGAAGAAATAGAAATCTTTTCTTTTAGGTTAAAAATCTGATAGCATACCTGTTCAGTGACAAGAATGAGTGGCCCCATTTGAATTTGCTTAATATCAGATTCCCTGTATCCTCTTCCCCACTGTGAAGGGATAAAAAAAGGAGCCAGGCATTAAACACAAACTTATTCGAATTCCAAATGACAGTATTCTACATAGCAGAACTTGAATAAGGCTCAAGGTTGTAAAGTTACTAAAGTATATACTTCAATAAATGAAAATATCGCTTCATTTTTACATTTTAAAACTGAAACAGATGAAGTTTAATAAAACAGTAATAATGACATTGAGAGAAACTTATAGTGGAAAACACACAAACACACAGACAGATAATACTTCTACATCAAATTGCATAGTGGCCTGTCCAAACTAAAAAAAGTATATTGCTGAATGTGATCCACTTAGCTAAACTCTATGATATGGGACTCTTACCCCAAATATTATTGGTTTGTCTACTGTCCGTCCATAACTTAGCCCAGCCCAGCCCGGGCTTTCAAAATCATTTTTTTATTGGTCTGCTGTTAGTAAGCCAGTAAAGGCCCAAAGGTTCGGTGCTGCCACCCGAGATTCCCCGAGCAAGAAAAGAATTTGAAAATAAAAAAGAAACTGAAAAAGGAATATAAATATAATTTTATAGATACAAGTTTTATAAATACATGTATAATATAGATAAAAAGAAAAAAAACTTGAGAAAAAAATTGAAAAAAAAACCCATGGGCTGGTCTGCGAACCGAACTGCACTAGGCCAGGTTAGACCCGCCCTAGCTCTATGCAGGCTCTAGGCCAGGCTGGGTCTAGCCCCAGACATGGGAACAGAATTCTCAGCCCTGCCTACCGAGACCTGCCTGGGTCCGAGCCTGAACCGGCCCAGCCATAAACCCCACCAGACCAGTTCATGGGTCAAGCCCAATCTGGGCCACGCCCACCCCAAGTCAATATGGACCATGTCCAACATGTAGAAACTTTAAGCTGCAATTTCCTTCACAATTTATATATATAATGGAGTATTTTATGTTCCTTTTGACAAAAACTAGTTGTTTTATAGATCATTTTACTAAAATTAGATTCTTTCACATATTTATAGTAAGAGATACACATTTATATGAGTCAAATATACATATATTCTGACAGACTATATCTATATAGCTCTGTTTTTGTCTCTACATTTTTTATAATTGCAGTGTTCCATCTGTTTCTATTTGCAGCCGCTTTCCATGACAGGTCTAAGCTGGCGCTAAAAAATTGTGAAGCCATCAATTCAATATTTACTTAAACCCATTTTACAGCAATTGTATCTATCTGCTGTTAGCTCCCGCTCCACTGCAGCTTCATCAGTATAAAATCGATCGGCACAGTACAGTAGTTATTCCATTTACCTTTTTTTATCAAGTCACACCTGCTAAAGTAACTGATTATCTCAATTTTCTTCCAATCACATTGATATTCACCGATTTATCAGTATTAAATTTATACTTGGCCACTGATTGACAACATAAAATTTGGTCCCCATGAAATACTTCTGAATAAAAACTAATCTCACAGGAGAATGAGAAGGGAGCAATCTAAAAATACACCTCCACGACACATGAAAGGGTGTGTACAGTTTCAGCATCAAATCAAAATGATTTCAGGCAAGTCACAAAAGAAAAGTAAACTAAAAATGAAAATAAGCATGACCGCAAATGTGAGTTGGTCTCTTTATAAATTAAGAAGCAATACACCACAAAGTAAACAAAGGAAGAAAGTACCATATTATCAAGGCTGCTGATAATGCCTCCACACAAGACAACTCACATGGGCGGCCATAGTTTACTGGATTTGCTGCTACCAACCACGGCACTGCAATCCAATGGAGTTTGCAGTCAGCCATCATGCCCCTCACATATGTGTCAGTAACTTGATATTCAAATGAAAGTTACTGAAGGATGTGGTTCAATTCTAATAAAAGCAAGACAATTTGCAAATTGAAGGAACATAAATGTTTTAAGCTACTTCCTTTTAACTTTTATTTTTTTGGGTGTTGATCATGCGGTGTGGTCCTCTAGGTTTCAAAACCAATCTCTCTTTTCTCCTCTAGCCTCCTCATTATCCCTGCAACAAGATCCTCTTTGGATAAGAAACTTGAATGGCAGGGAATTGCATAATGCTTTCCGGTTTTTTTTTTACAACTATTACTGGTTCTTCTGATGAACAGCAGGATAGACCATCAGATGTTATCATGCAAGAGGAATTAGATGACTCGCATCTCTATGCAAATTTGCAATAAAATTGGAGCTACAGTAGTTGGTTTAATAAGTTCAATTCTTTTGGGAAACATATTTCACTTTCAAGAAATACAATGTATATTGACAACTGTGTATAGGTCTCCAGCTGAAAAGAAAATTACTATCAAGAGAACCATGAAGCTCTAACCTATTATATGGGAATGGGGAAAACTAATCTACTCCTCTATACAAATGGGAGACCCCAAGGTTTACTATTCGTGATACAGTAATAATGTTACAGTAGCATTATTACTGTGGTGTTATTACTGACACTGTAGCAACAGGACACTGGATAGCATATCGTTTTTTGAAACTATGACTGTAGCACAAGGAATACTGTAGCATTTTTTAAAAATCTGCAGCAGAGGCAGGACTGTAGCAATGCAAAAAACTAAAAATATTACCGTGTCATTTAAAAAATTAGGATTACTGTAGCGAAAAAAAAAGATATGTCGTGCTTTGCACGGTGTTCACGACTAGTAAGATTTGGAAGTAAAACATAATTTTATATCTTCATCTTAAAAAATTGAGAAAATTATAAGTACTGTAAATGCCCCTCAAAACACGGCAGAACCTAGCATCTGGACGCTCATCGCCTGATTGCTCCAAAATGATAGCATATCTACAGAACTACTTGCCATGTCAAGATTCAAGTTACCATTTCTTGTTATCCGAAACTTGTGTTTTTCTCTAAAAAGATCAATGTGAAAAATATACCAAAAAGTAACTTTTTGTCCTGCTAAGTTAAGATGATGATTAAAGGATAAAAACAAAACAAAACTGAACTTTGTAGCTGAAAATTTTTATTATCGCAGTGATATTAGAGATCTTACAGAGGCGAGGAGCAGGGCATCTAAGCTTTACAAAAGGTACATCATTTAGGCGTGCCCATGAACAGTCCACTACAGCAAGCCCTTTCCTTTTAATTAAAGGATGATCTTCTCTAGAAACACATTGTTTGCCCACCGGACTACCAGAACAATGGAAAAACAAAGAACCATGTCAAAAGGGGTTCACATACTTATGAAAAACTGACATGAGATGAATGCAAACTCAAAGAATAACACAAATTTA
Organism: Asparagus officinalis; assembly: GCF_001876935.1. NCBI lineage: Eukaryota > Viridiplantae > Streptophyta > Magnoliopsida > Asparagales > Asparagaceae > Asparagus > Asparagus officinalis. The sequence goes on along the minus strand of NC_033796.1, from coordinate 42,003,834 downwards.
TCTGACATAATGTCATGAATCCAGTAAGAAGCAAGTAATAGTTTGTTTATACCTCATATTGCCTATCTGAAGCTGCTATAATGTCAATCTTATATGCATGGTGAAAACAATAGTTTTGATAAGGAAATTCTTATACCTGAGTGCAATGCCACCAAAACCGCTACTAACTCGCAACTCCTGTAAGATTTGATTGTACATTTGTTAGTAACCATTACTGACAATGGAGGAACATAGAAACTATCCCATTCACAATATGTCATATTACTGATTGCTCTATAAAATATTTTTAATATGGGAGAGACTTGGACTTTTTGGCTTTTGTCTACGACAAGTCCACAATTGATTGTATTGGGAATAAGAACTGAGTAAAAGAACCTTCTTTAAGCACGAAGTTAATACACAAGGAGAATAGAAATTGTGTTCTTATCTACAAAGCATAAATCATATAGAATGAAGTTTACTCAGATTTCCTTCCATCCACAAATTCATTGAAAGCCAAAAGGAAAGAAAGAAAGAACGAATAACTAGCTTTAATATAAAATCACACTTTCCTAACTCAACTACACTGGTGAAGGAATGGAATACATTGAACTTCTTCATTGTACCTATAAAGTTTACATGACTAACTATGTGACCCATGAATAGGAATGAGTTTACAACAAACAAAAGAAATTACGAATAAACTCCTTATCATCCATGTCATAATTGCAAACTCTGCTAGCTGAGAGATCCAAGAGTAGATCAGACAGTAACCAGTTGTAACTAGTCAGCAAACTGTTGCCAGTTCATAAACAACTTTATGTCAATGAACATGGCACTCATTCATGTCGACGTGTTGTGATTTTTGTATCTCCAAGGTTTCTTCTGCCTGATTTTGGAAGTCTTTATTTATATAAAAATTAATAACTCCCCGAATTTTGAAATAATTATACTGACGATATTATCATATAACACGGAGAACCATCTAAAAACTGTAAATAATGTACAAAAGCACAGCTGACTCTGTACCATAGATTTAAAAAACACACTAAGCCCATAATTGCAAACAGGCTCCTAAATATATACTAAATAACCAAGCATATGATCAAAAACTTGTAAAAATCCAACACTGTACATGTCCAAATACTATCCTTTAAGAAGCCAAATCTTGCAAGCTTGCGACCAGTGCATCTTTTCACATCACATTGTCCAAAATCCTGATACAAAACAAAAATAAGTGATATCCACTAAGGTAAGGGAATAATCAAGCTTACAATTCCTATACAATGAACATACCCACATTGCGAGCTGGATTGTTGGAGCTTCAGATTCATTGCTATCTTCTTCTGAAATAAGGCATCCACATAACTTGTCATTCACTGACTAGTTTACGGACAAAATAAAAAAAATTATCAACTGCAAATTCATCAACTGAATCTAAATAAAAACTCCAAGTATCCTATTTTTAGATACTAATAGAGAAACAAAGAGATAGTTTTGAGCATACACCTCATTGTGTCATTGTTCTCCGGCATAGCTATGTACAAAAGTACAGATGAACAGGCAGTAGACATCCAACACCGAGTCTTATCACACTTTATTGAAACTATTATGGTAAGCACACTAAGAATGACAGGTACAAAGTGAGCTCCAAGTTCTAATCCGATAAATGTTTGCTTACAGATCCCATGTAACATCCTGAGATTTAGTCCGACATCAGTGGGTGAGTTAGAGTTTGTAGTGCTTATAATGTACATTGTGACATTCATATGTCACATGATTAACCATTTTGGCAGTGAATTGAACTAAACAACGCGTTACACTCAGTAGATCTCACAGCTTATATCGCACCAATTTGCTCGCATACTTGGGGCATGACAAATGGTATCAGAGCAGTTGTCAGCCGAAAGTGTGAAACTAAGCGTTATGTGAGACAATGTGCTATACTGCGTGAGTACAGTGGGGCCACCTCTAGAACCCTATGAGCCACCTCTAGAACCCTACGAGGACGTCACATGTTTAAGATGGGGTGTTTACAAGATCCCAAGATTTAGTCCCACAACGGTGGGTGAGTGAGAGTTTGTATTGCTTATAATAAAAGTTGTGAGATTCAAGTATAAAATGGTTGACCATTTTAGTAGTGGATTGAGTCAAACAACACATTACACTCAGTGGGTCCTATGGTTTACATTGCACCAATGGGCTCGCAGGCCCATGCATGACATCCTGTCTAAGTTCTATTTAATTCTTCTTAAGTAAATATCACGACCCTCACTTTCTTGTTATGATCTTAATGGGTCCCATTGGGATAGCTGAACCTCCTAATTGATTTTGCATCACTTTAGAAATTATGGTTTTCCTGTTACATACTTATCCAACTTTGTTCTTCTTCGTTCAAATAGTAATCTTAGTCACTATGCTCATCCCCTCTATATATCAAGAAGCATTGTTATAAATAGCGGTAAATAGCGCCGCAATAGTTGTCTAATAGCATTAGCGGTCACTTCTCCCTACGCTATCGGCCAATAGCAGTGACATATTGCAAAATATGCGCTTTTCGCTGGCAAAAGTGGGTAATAGCGCGTCATAGCGGTGAATAACAGACGATTGCGGGCAAAATCCGTTTTATTGACCACTATTTAAAAGCGGTTTGAGGTTTATTTTTTTAAAATTAAACCTGCCCCACATTCACTGCCTCCCACTACCTCCCGCAATTTCTAGCGTATTCCCGCCGTCTCTCACAATCTTCGGCACCTCCTGCAGCACTTCCTCCCACCTCCTTTCGTCGTGAGCTCCTCCTACTACAGTCCTCTCTCCTACTACAGTCCTCTGCTCAGCTTATCTTCTCAAAGACGATTCTTTAACTCTTTCTCTAGTCATCTTCGGTATTATGTGATGGTTATATATCTATTTCATGTTTAGGATTGTCTTTAAATCATCAAATATGCACTTTTAGATTTTCTAGATTCTTTCTTTGATTTTTTTCTTATTTTTTTGAATATGTATACATATCTAAACTAGACCGCTATTTGACTTTGTGTTTTTTACCGCTATTTTACCGTAATAGCCCTAAATAGTCTTAGGGATGCCTCACCGCCACACGACGCTATCCGCTATCGTTAACCTTGTCAAGAAGTAATATGTAAATGTATACATTTGATTGCTAGGTAATGTGTTGTGTTTTAAGCTTGTCACCCCTCTTCTTAAGGTTTTTCAACCATCGAAGTATCGGACTATCGAAGCATAACGTACTATCCACTTTGTTGATGCAAACCAAAAGCACGTAACAATTATTGAAAATGCAAAAATATACTTTGGTAAAGGAACTTGTTCACATCTGTCGATTTATTGCATAAATAACAAGAAATTTACAGAGGTTATATCAGTGATATATTTGTCAGACTTATTGTCACCGACCTATATCACAAGGGTGCAGGTGTGAATATGGGTACGGGACAAGATAATTTTGTAAAAGAAAGGACATGGGGAAACGGCTATAGATATATATTGAAATTAATAATTTTGTTTTTTCATTCACATGATATGAAAACTGAAATTCCTTTAACATTTTAATGTTTCATTTATCTATCCGCTATCGTTAACCTTGTCAAGAAGTAATATGTAAATGTTATACATTGATTGCTAGGTAATGTGTTGTGTTTTAAGCTTGTCACCCCTCTTCTTAAGGTTTTTCAACCATCGAAGTATCGGACTATCGAAGCATAACGTACTATCCACTTTGTTGATGCAAACCAAAAGCACGTAACAATTATTGAAAATGCAAAAATATACTTTGGTAAAGGAACTTGTTCACATCTGTCGATTTATTGCATAAATAACAAGAAATTTACAGAGGTTATATCAGTGATATATTTGTCAGACTTATTGTCACCGACCTATATCACAAGGGTGCAGGTGTGAATATGGGTACGGGACAAGATAATTTTGTAAAAGAAAGGACATGGGGAAACGGCTATAGATATATATTGAAATTAATAATTTTGTTTTTTCATTCACATGATATGAAAACTGAAATTCCTTTAACATTTTAATGTTTCATTTATTAAGTGGATTATAAATTGGAAAACTGCTTGTTTTTGGACTAGATACCTAAATGACCCTTTAAAATCATATTTCTAATATGGTATGGTTGAAAAGAACCCGATCCGGTGTCTAGTGAGTTGCAGGAAGTGGATGTGAAGTATAAGATATACATCCAAGAAGTGCAAAATAAGTGTTTTGAACTAAAACATGTATATATAATTGAGTACACATTTGAATAAATATATGAATATTCAAGGAGTGCCAAAGGACTGTCAGAGTTGGATTAGGGTACAGGAGCCCATACGAGGTGTCGGGGCAACTTAATCATTGACCAAAAGATGTTAGCAGCACACAAGCGCACATAAACACAAAATGCTGATGTGCTAAAGAGAGACTATTAACTCCAAATTTATGCAGTAACACATGGAGGTTGCTTCAAATCTATAAGATATAAGAACATGCAGGATGTAAATCTCTTAGAAGAAAAATGAAATACCATGAAATTGTTTAAAGTCATTATATGCAAGTACTGGATGGAGCAGACATTCGGCGCTTATTATGTGAACTGATAAAATCTTCAGAGACTAAAATAAAACCTGCCACTACATTTGCAACGGCCGCAAAAGAGCTCTTTCATTTCATCAAACTAATCTCCAAATTTCGAATTTATCTACGCTCGCTAAAACACAGGATTTGACTGAATCTGAACTTTTGAGCTCCCTTTTCATTTTGAAGCCGGTATGTACTGAACTAATCTATTATTCAACTGATAAAAACATTATCAGTCATCTGTCGTGCAAGCAAAGCTCCAGTAACAACGATAGGAACAGGACATAAATCACATCACAGCAAAATAATCATAAAGATTGATTATTTGTTGTGACCCATGTATTACAAATCCAAAACCCAGAATATAAAACAATTGCATGCTGCATATTTTTTTGCATACCTCCTTCATTGTTTGGAAGAGAGCTGTCAGTGTTGTCATCCCTGAATGAATGCAACAGGTAAGAACCCATTAGAGCTAGTACTAATCAGTTCAATAAAAGAACAAGCCTAACACTATTTAATCCATTTGGGCTCCCCCTCTCTCTCTCTCTTTTATCAAGAAAAAACCCAAAACAAATCTGATTTCTTATTCAAAAAAGATAGGAGAAAAAAGTTGAAACTAAAGTGAATATGGATAAAAGAACCAAGAGAAAGGAAATCACCACGATACATGCCGCTTACTACTGGACTGCTCCTTGCGGGACGACCGGTCGCCGGACCGCCGTTGCCGGTTGTTTCCCATCGGAGGAGGATGATGCTCAGCGCCGCCGCTCGGGGGGAGAAAAAGGAGAGGTTTCTGTATTTTTTGTGGAAATTTTTTGGAAGTAAGAAGGTACCGCTTCAGCCCAACTGTAGTTGCGGATGACTTTAGGCCCAATGGGCGTCCACCACTCGCAAGACGTAGTTTAAGATAACTAAGCCCAAGCCCATGTGTACCCGTATGTGAGACGCAAATTTTAAATATTTCCATGAAATGTCATCGCAATGTGTATCGTAGTTTAAGAATCACGGAAAGGATAAACTTGAAGAACTCAAAAGATTATCATTTTAACTCTATCTATCTCATATTCTCCATAACCACCCCCTATTAACTACCACTAACTGCCTTTAATATCCTTACTCATCCATCTATCTAACTTCTCATCATTTTTTAACCTAAAGGTTTAATTACGAATGTCAACGTAGTGTGCACAAGAAATACTAATGGTGTAATTACAAGGAGTGACCCTAAAGTCTGCATATCTACATAGTAACTTTAAGGTGTGTTTGGCTACTGTCTAGAACAAAATCAGGCTTGAACCTGATCCAGTTTTAGACTATTTTCTTGATTGGTAAAAATTGGTTTAGAAGTAAACTCGTTTACTTTAGTTTTTTTTAGGCATCTAAACCGGTTTAGTTGTAGAACCTGAGGGAGTTGGTTCCCAACTAAAATAGTGCTTTCAAAACTGGTTTTAAATCAGCGTAGCCTAAATTCAGTGAGTTGTCAAACACAACCTTAAGGTTACATGTTATAATTATATGTGAGTACCCTAGAATATGTTAGCAAGTTAATATTAGTTACTTTTTTGCCGACTCAAAGTTCTTTTAGATGGTAGTTAGGATTAGGGTTAGGGTTAGGGTTATGATTAGGGTTATTATAAAAAAAGTTAATGATTATTAGAGTTTGGCCTAGGATTATGATAATGAAACTTACAGTGAGTTATATCATAACTCTAATCCTGAGCCCAAAACTACCCCTAACCCTAGCTTCCTTAACTCTTATGCTAATCTGACATACATCAAAAACTCTAAATTAGTAGCCCAAAAAAACTTGCTGAAAAATTCTAGGGTCATCAGCATAATTACAGATAGAAATTTTAATATTATCTATGTAGGTAGGCAGACTTCATGATCATCATGTGATTACACCACATTTCAGGATGTTGAAATATAATTAATCCCTTTCCAAAGGGTAAATTTCATAAACCGGCCGTCAAAATCATAATTTATAGCTAAGAAGTGAAGGGGTACATACAACTTAAAATAATGATAGAGACACACATCCAACCACACTCCCTCTTTCTCTATAGTGGTAGTGGACCCTGCATGATATTTTAAAAAAATATCATGCAGGGCCCACTACCACTATAGAGAGAGAGGGAGTGTGGTTGGAGGTGTAGTCGGAGGTGTGCCCCTAGTGGGACTCTACAACTTAAATGTTCAATTTCATACCGTTTGTAATGCATTGAAGATTGACAATATATATCATTCAATGCCCGAAATCATTATCTAGTCACTCCAATTTTATCACATGACATGTCTTATTACTGTCGGAATAAAAACTTTACAAAATTGGAGTCACAGTGATGGTCTCAAAAACCAACATCACAAGCATATCTCGAGCCGAACCAACTTGAATTAGGCTCATTTGGCGACCACAAAACTAAAAATTTTAATTTAAACATGGTCCACTATTCTATTTGGAACTTTTGCCATTTCTAGCGTGCTCATTTATTATTAGTGCAAAAAGCTCTTCGACAATCGCCATCAAAGTATCAGGTTGGGTGACGAAATCTAATGGAGTACAATCACTAAAAATTAATAAGATCATGAGGGGTATCTTTCCCAAGGACCCAATCTCCAATAAGATATTAATTAAGGAGTTTGGAACATTTGACGCAGAGGAGGAGGAGGAGCCCTGATGCGTACCCTCCACCTAATTTACACAAACAATTTAAGATGCAAAGGGCATGTTTCTCAACGTGCAGAACAACTAATATCTACGAGTTGAGTGGTCATGTTTTCTGGCCTTTAACCAAATCCATACACGTTGTTTTTTTTTTTTTTTTTTTTCTTAATTATTTTTTTTAATGGACAGGTAAGGCCACATGTGAATGTCACCATATTGCATTTATAGCGTTGAAAAGCCCCCATTTCAGAATTTGAAGGAGCACTTGACCCCGCGAGCCCATGTTAGGGATAAAATTATAACCTGCAACTTTCACTAGTATACTTAAGTTTTGCTGCGACGGAAGGGTAATTTGACAATATATAAGCGGAAACAATTTATTAATTGTCCTTTTCTTTTCATGTATGCAAAGATGAATTAAGTTATAGTCGTGTAAATTTATTATTTACTTAAAATTGGTAGAAACATTTTAAAGATAAATTTGTTATGTGTAGAAGTTTGTTGGTTAAATCAATACTCTCTAACTTCGCTAGAGCGTAAAATCTTCTCTAGTGCTCTAGAGAGTGACCTTATTTTGAAGGGTCTAATTATATTCCTAAGCAACAAGGGAAGGTTTTTTGAACTAGGAATATTTAATTATTGAATTTGATGATGTACCTATCATTAAACATGATGTATAACTATTCTAACAATAGCATAGAAACGATATTTTGGCCTATTTCTACACGTTTTCCTATTTCTTTTCTAAATTTTATTCTACCTCTTCTATGCGGCCATTAAATAGACAATTTTACTTGATTTTCTCATCCATCAATTACAAGTGAGGTAATTGAAGGCATACACTTTCTCTCGGCCTTTCGTGTACAATTCTCATCTTCTTATTCTTTCAAGTATACATATTCTCTCAAAAAAGTATACATATTTTTAGTGATGTTCATAAAAACCTCTTTAAAATAGAGCAAATTGATAGAAAACATCTTCACATGTTATTTGGAAAAAATGTGTCTAGACCCTAAAATAGAACTCTCATGTGATCCAATTCCTTTTGGTTTGGGTCATGTGCTTAGTCCCCATGCGTGAATCAAGTTCTCACGTGAAAAAGCCCTCTTCAACACATATTTGTCTCTCATCCCCAAAGTATCCTTTTATCTTCTTCCTCCTCTCCTCATTCCTCTGAAAAAGCCCTCTTCAACACATATTTGTCTCTCATCCCCAAAGTATCCTTTTATCTTCTTCCTCCTCTCCTCATTCCTCT
>NC_033796.1:41973120-41977223 GCF_001876935.1 Asparagus officinalis | reverse complement strand
TGCTCTCCTCTCTCTTTGCTACCCCTCTTCCCCTTCTCTTCCACCCCTTCTGTGTTCTCCCACCGCCCTCCTCTCTCATTCACCAATCCTCCTCTTCTCTCCACTTCACGCAACTTCATCCTCTTCTCTCATATCTTCGTCATCTAAACTCCATATTCATCCTGCTTTATTTGCCCTTCCTTACTCCTCATCTCATTCTTTTTCTTTCTCCTCTCTCTGCTCTCCTCTCTCTTTGCTACCCCTCTTCCCCTTCTCTTCCACCCCTTCTGTGTTCTCCCACCGCCCTCCTCTCTCATTCACCAATCCTCCTCTTCTCTCCACTTCACGCAACTTCATCCTCTTCTCTCATATCTTCGTCATCTAAACTCCATATTCATCCTGCTTTATTTGCCCTTCCTTACTCCTCATCTCATTCTTTTTCTTTCTCCTCTCTCCTCCGTTCTATCTTCACTTTCCTCCCTTTTACTCCCACATTCTCTTTCATTCCATACTCCTCTCCTTTCCTCATTCTTCATTCTTCATCTTCATCTCCTTCTTCTCCCTTCATAATTGTTTTCACATCATTTAAAATCATCTTTTTAACTGAAACTAGTTATCATCTAAAATCATGTTGAAGTTAACACTTGACAGTTAAAGTTAATAGCTAAGTTTTGTAGTTAATATCTAATAATTAAATTTAACATGTGAGACCTAAATTTAACATATAATAATTAAAATTAACAAGTGCATGGTGTTTTCAGTCGCCGAATTATGGCCCTTTGCCAGCAACGGACAGGTGTTCCCCCGATATGCACCGTTCAATCGAATTGACGCTCAGGACTACTAGGATCCCGACCTAGCCGACTCGCCGAGTCGGCGTCTCCTTAGGTCGACTCGAAGGGCGATACTTCTCGGTCCTCTTGTTGAAGATGACTTGCTACAAATTTACTCGACCAGTTATTAGATACCTTGTTGGGTCAATTCAAAAGACGTTACTTCTTGACACCCCCATCTACCAGCAAAAGACGGCTTCAACCTCACCCCCCCCCCGACAGTGCTTACGTACATATTAAATGCTTGGTAGGTGTCATCATTTCTCCATCCCCGATACTATTTATGACACATCAGATCACGCCGGCTTCTGCGCCGCCTATCACATCTCATTAATGCCGAACTGACAGCGCCCATCCCGTGACCGCTCTATGACCGACACCTGTAAAGTAGACGCTGACTCAGCCGTCAGCTCATGCTCGGCCAAAAATACTAGACTACCCCTCTTGCATGGCTATAAAAAGAAAAACTATTCCAAATACAAAGGTAAGTAATTTCTCAGCATTTTTCTCCATTTCGCTACATTTTCTCATATTCCCACTCAAGCACCTAGCTGACTTGATCGTCGGAGGAACAACGGGGGAACCATTCTGCATCCTCTTACGAGTTGTTACACGTGCATGGACGAACAACCTAACTCCAAATCGAACATTCGGAAAAGTGATCAGCCCCCATATCAACTCAGTCCTTATTACTTTCTTTTTTCTTATGTGATTTAAACCATCAACAGTTTGGTGCCCACCGTAGGGCATCTTTTTTTTTCTAACAAATATGTCTGGTTCTGAGCATAGGGTCGATCAGTCCATCCCTAGAGGACCACACCAGAGCTACGTTACTCAAGCTCAGCTTGAAGAAACGGCTCAGAAAATCTCTTGATTCCTCCAATAGCAACTCGCTACATTCATTAGTGAGCTCCTCAGCTGGTTTCCACAGCATCAACAAGTTACTTCTGTAGTCCCTCCGCCTTCTGGAGACCAACGATCATGGACCCCTTTGAAGCTCAGCGTATAGTTCCGCCACAGACTCCTCACGCTGCTGCCAAACAACTAAGAGATCGCGTCGAGCGCGTGACCCCACCACCACATCAGTCAAATCGCCCTATGGAACCTCGTCGACGCCTCCTCCCTACTTCTGAAGCCACCGACGAGAGTCCTGATCCTAATCGCCCTAGAGATTGCACTAGCAGGAGTTAGCTCTTAAGACTCCCCCCCCCCCCCCCACCATCGTGCCTCTTCAGCCCTCTCTGCCACCCTAGGGGGTATCTGGATACGATCAGGTATACAGACCGATCACATAAACCATTAGAGGGAACACCCCCCTTTCCGACGACCTCATGAACGCCCCGTATGAGAAGTTCAAGATGTCTCACGTGGAGAAGTACAAGGGCGAAGGAGACCCCTCCGAGCATGTCCAAAACTATTATGATGTAATGAGCATGCTCCAAGCGTCGAAAGTTGTTATTTGTCGACGCTTCCCCATCACTCTGTCAAGGAGTGCTGATGCGGCATAAACATGTACCAAAAAGGTTGCAAGTGCACAACCGTGTCAAGTTATAGTATTTAAGATATCGATCCCACGAGGAAGGTGTTTTGTAGGAGAAAATATAAAATCGGTTCTTATGTTGTGTGCGTGACAAGTAAGAGTGATAAGTGAATGTGATTGTGAAGAGATTGAGATAGTGAAAAATGGTGTGTAAATAGGTGCAAAGTGTAAGTGAGAGTGGATTTGAGTATGATCAATAAGGTGAGAAGGAAAAATGAATAAAAAAAATCAAGAATGAAGAACAAAATTCTAGAATAAAAAAAATGCAAGAAGTTAAAGATGGTGGATTCAATTATAGATATGGATAATCTAAAATTGAACCCACTTCTAAGAAAATGGTGATTCCCTAGAGGGTTCTAGCCTAAAGACGAATCAAACAAAACAAAAATAAATAAAAAGAAAAACTAAACCCAAGAGGGTTCTAGCCTCAAGGTGAATAGTGCAAGAAATTAAAATCTAACTATAAAATAAATTGTAAAAATCTAAACTACAAAATAAAATTACAAGAATTAAACACAAGAAAATAAATCTACTCTATAAGCATGAAATAAATCTAAGGCAAGAGGGTTCTAGCCTCTTGGCTATTTAACAAGAAAATAAAATCTAACTATAAGCATAGACATAAATCTAAACTAATAAGCAATAAAAGAGAAAAAGAAAGAAATGCAAACCTTCAAATAATTCCTCCATCTTCATCTTCATCTTCATCATCCAACAAAGAGAAGAAGAGAAAAATTCATCGATGTAGGCATCGATGCAGGTATCGATGCAGGCATCGATGCCCACATCGATGCCGACATCGATACTCATTATTTCTAAATTCTGATTTCACGGATAGCTTCTTCTCGTCGAGATAGGCGATTTTCATATATTATATGTTAAATTCCGCCTTCCGGATTAGGAGATATCGTCGTTTCTTTGCGGCCAACCATTTTGAATATGATTTCTTTTCATATTGGATTTTTGATTTTCTCCGGCTTCTACAGGCTACTCGGCTTGATTCTGGACTTTTGGATAATTTGGAAATTGATTTTCCAATTGGCTTCTTTGATTCATTTCTTCATTTAATCGATGGGTTTTTGTTGAGAGATGAGAGTTTGAGATTTATTCTTCATTAACCTGTAATTAAAAGATAAAAACAATTATTAGTGGTATATTTATTCATATAAATTAGATAATGAGGGTATAAAATTGTAATAAAATATGATTATCAAATATGATAATGAGGGTATAAATTAGATAAAATATGCTCCAAGCGTCGAAAGTTGTTATTTGTCGACGCTTCCCCATCACTCTGTCAGGGAGTGCCAAGCTCTGGTGGAACGCCCTTGAGAAGAAGTCCATCAGCAGCTTCTAGCAACTCACCTGGAAGTTCATCCATCACTTCTTGGCTGACACCAAACAAAAGTTTCCCCCTCATGTGTTGATCCAAATGAGGCAGGAGCCTGGAGAGAGAGTCTTTGAGCCTACTTCAAGAAGTTCTAAGCGAAGAGGCTGGAGGTCAATGACACAGGGAGTGTGGTTGCTATGTCTACTCTTGTGGTCAGCCTGCAGAATAATGAATTGGCTGATTCACTTGCCAAGAAGCTGGTCGCCAACTATGAACAACTGATACCCAAAGCTCATGGGTATATGGACATAGAGGATGCCCGAGCTTATAAGGCAGTAACCAGGGCCACAGAAACATCTACGGCTATGACCTCAGCAGCAGCAGTAGTAGCACCGACAGCAGCAGTAGTAGCACCAGCACC
>NC_033796.1:41966704-41973110 GCF_001876935.1 Asparagus officinalis | reverse complement strand
ACAATACCGACGGTGGCGCCGACATCAGAGTCGGTAAAAGCTCTCCCATCAAGGTAGGAGTGGCTGAGAGACCCCCCAAGAGCTAACTCCCACTCCAATCGGTTTGATAGGAGGGACCGACAGAGGGACCCGACACCTAGACCCGCTCTCACTGTCTTCAGCACCTCCCTCGCAGAAGCTCTCACCATGGTCCAAAAGGAGGGCACCTTAATGAGACCGCTCCCAACATAAGGTCGGACCCACTGAGCCAAGACACCCGACAGTATTACCGCTATCACAGAGATCATGACAACCTTACCAATGATTGACGTATCTTGAAGAGGGACATTGAGGACCTGATCCAGAGAGGGTACCTGAAGAAGCTTGTTTCTTAGAGAGATGAGAGAGAAGCTGCCCCAGCCAAGACCGACAAGAGATCCCGCTTGTGGTCGCCTTGTCCCCGACAGCGCTAGGATAGTCGACTCCCAGAGCCCAGCCATAAGAGGGTCATCAACATGATCAGTGGCGGCCGGCCCCATCGCCGGAGGGTCGTCTAACAACGTCCGGAAGAGGTAATGCTAAGAGGCCGTTGCGGATCGACCAATGTGATAAGAAGTTGAGAGCGGAGGATCCCATCACTTTTAGAGATGTTGACCTGAAGGGCATCGAGACGCCTCATGATGACCCCATCGTCATAACAGCCAGAATTGACGGCTTCTAGGTGAAGAGGATTATGGTCAATATTGGAAGCTTAATGAACATCCTGTATATCGATGCCTTCAACTAGATGGGCATCGATAAATCTCGGTTGCTTCCCTGTAGGGGGCCTCTCATCAGATTTGTTGGTCATACTCTCCTGTCTGAAGGGATGATCACCCTCCCCTTGATGGTCGGAGAGTACCCCAGACAATCCACCATCCAAGTCTAATTTCTGGTGATGAATCTTAAGTCGGCCCATAATGTCATCTTGGGTCGAACCGTCCTTCACCTTTTGTGGGACATCCCTTTGACCTACCACCAGATACTAAAGTTCCTGACTCCTAACGGAGTCAGGATCGCCAGGAGCAATGAGCGAGAGGCCAGGTCCTGTTACCTACTCTCGACCAAGGGCAAGGGTGTGCAAGAGACCCTACCTATTGAGAAGACCTGCCTCCAGATGGAGAAAGCAACGGAGCGGCAAAGGACGACGTCGGTGGAAGAGCTCCAAGAGATACTAATCGACCGAGAAGGGCAGAAGCAATCAAATTGGATCTAGCCTAGGAGAGCTCTTTGTTCGCCGGAAAAATAGTTGCTTTCTTCATTAATGATTCCATTGTACACTCTTGAATAACAATTTTTACGTTACAAAGATCCGGTCTTTTTATAAGATCCGGTTACAATGAAAATCAAATAAAAAGAAATGAAAAATTACAACATTGTTTCCTTGTTTGTCGAACGAATCACGAGCTCCTGTTTTGCGGTCGCTCGCTTTGTGGGTTCTTTGCCTGCGCCGGGGTTGTTTGCCGTGGACCACCGCGCGATCTAGATCCGGTCGGATCTACGCAGTACGACGGGTATTATTCCACGAAGGAAATAATAGCCGGGAGGGATTGATTCACCAAGGAAACAATCGCTCAAGTCTCGGGATCTAAGACCAAGCCTAGATCCGGAGTTCGTACGCGTAGATCTGAGATCTGGTCCTCTCGAACACCTGCCTTATTTGACGTTGACGGTCGCCGAGCACCAGATCTGGATGAGCAAGTCCTTGAAGTCCTAAAGTTTGAATCTTGTTTGAATCTGAGTCTCGAGTTCAGCAGGGCTTCGCCTCTCCAAATTTTCCAACCCCTCAAATGAACCAAGGCCTAGCCTATTTATAGGCACTCAGATCTGTGCCTAGGCACAGATCTGGGCCGGCCACCTCAGGGTGGCTCGGCTCTGGGCCGAGCCACCTTGAGGTGGCTCGGCCACCGAGCCACCTTGAGGTGGCTCGGCTTGGGCCGAGCCACCTGAAGTTGGCTCGGCTTCGGCCGAGCCCCTCTAGGTGGTGGTTTTTGGTGTTTTTCGCCTTTGGTTCTGTCCGTGATTTGATTAACTTAGTCTTTGATTTGGTTGATCTGATTCGGCAGTAAATCCGGATCCCGATTAGGCAGTAAATCCGCTTCTGAGTTGGAGTCCGAAACCGATCTTGATTCGATCGTCATTCCTCCGAGTCCGCTCTCGGTTGGATGACTCGTTGATTCTTCAACTCATTAGCTTGATTCTGTACGCAGGTGGATGCATTCCGTCGCTTGATGCGATTCGTCGATCTCGTCGCATCGTTGGTTCGTCGGTTTGTGCCGAGCTGAGCTAAGGGACCTATAAGCAATTTTATATGCCTACAGATACCCCCTCCAAAGTATTTCAGCCTCATTCTTTTATAGAAGAGTCTGGAATACTTTGGATATTATTGTTGATTCCTTCAATCCTTCAGGCTATTCGGTGCTTTGTCGAATGTCTGTAAGGGTTCCGGTGCTGCATTTATTGTCTGACCGTTTGTCGGAGATTTTGAACCTTGAAGTCGATTCCTGATTTTTGATCTTCAGCTCGTAGAATTGACCATCGATTGCTGGCGTCGAGTTTTTATGGGCAACGCGTTGTCCGGCGTTGTGTTGTTAAGTTATCCTTAAGAATATTTTTTAGAAAAATACTCTCCAGAAACTTCTCAACCAAAATTAGGGAGGTTTGACCAAGTGGGTGTTTTGAGACAATCCTAACTGTAGGAAGGTTTGATCGCTCAATTTGTGGACCTCTCGTTCATTGGGGGAATCGAGAGGGGATTTTGACTGTGGTCCTAACTGTAAGAAGGTTTGACCAAGTGGGTGTTTTGAGACAATCCTAACTGTAGGAAGGTTTGATCGCTCAATTTGTGGACCTCTCGTTCATTGGGGGAATCGAGAGGGGATTTTGACTGTGGTCCTAACTGTAAGAAGGTTTGACCAAGTGGGTGTTTTGAGACAATCCTAACTGTAGGAAGGTTTGATCGCTCAATTTGTGGACCTCTCGTTCATTGGGGGAATCGAGAGGGGATTTTGACTGTGGTCCTAACTGTAAGAAGGTTTGACCAAGTGGGTGTTTTGAGACAATCCTAACTGTAGGAAGGTTTGATCGCTCAATTTGTGGACCTCTCGTTCATTGGGGGAATCGAGAGGGGATTTTGACTGTGGTCCTAACTGTAAGAAGGTTTGACCAAGTGGGTGTTTTGAGACAATCCTAACTGTAGGAAGGTTTGATCGCTCAATTTGTGGACCTCTCGTTCATTGGGGGAATCGAGAGGGGATTTTGACTGTGGTCCTAACTGTAAGAAGGTTTGACCAAGTGGGTGTTTTGAGACAATCCTAACTGTAGGAAGGTTTGATCGCTCAATTTGTGGACCTCTCGTTCATTGGGGGAATCGAGAGGGGATTTTGACTGTGGTCCTAACTGTAAGAAGGTTTGACCAAGTGGGTGTTTTGAGACAATCCTAACTGTAGGAAGGTTTGATCGCTCAATTTGTGGACCTCTCGTTCATTGGGGGAATCGAGAGGGGATTTTGACTGTGGTCCTAACTGTAAGAAGGTTTGACCAAGTGGGTGTTTTGAGACAATCCTAACTGTAGGAAGGTTTGATCGCTCAATTTGTGGACCTCTCGTTCATTGGGGGAATCGAGAGGGGATTTTGACTGTGGTCCTAACTGTAAGAAGGTTTGACCAAGTGGGTGTTTTGAGACAATCCTAACTGTAGGAAGGTTTGATCGCTCAATTTGTGGACCTCTCGTTCATTGGGGGAATCGAGAGGGGATTTTGACTGTGGTCCTAACTGTAAGAAGGTTTGACCAAGTGGGTGTTTTGAGACAATCCTAACTGTAGGAAGGTTTGATCGCTCAATTTGTGGACCTCTCGTTCATTGGGGGAATCGAGAGGGGATTTTGACTGTGGTCCTAACTGTAAGAAGGTTTGACCAAGTGGGTGTTTTGAGACAATCCTAACTGTAGGAAGGTTTGATCGCTCAATTTGTGGACCTCTCGTTCATTGGGGGAATCGAGAGGGGATTTTGACTGTGGTCCTAACTGTAAGAAGGTTTGACCAAGTGGGTGTTTTGAGACAATCCTAACTGTAGGAAGGTTTGATCGCTCAATTTGTGGACCTCTCGTTCATTGGGGGAATCGAGAGGGGATTTTGACTGTGGTCCTAACTGTAAGAAGGTTTGACCAAGTGGGTGTTTTGAGACAATCCTAACTGTAGGAAGGTTTGATCGCTCAATTTGTGGACCTCTCGTTCATTGGGGGAATCGAGAGGGGATTTTGACTGTGGTCCTAACTGTAAGAAGGTTTGACCAAGTGGGTGTTTTGAGACAATCCTAACTGTAGGAAGGTTTGATCGCTCAATTTGTGGACCTCTCGTTCATTGGGGGAATCGAGAGGGGATTTTGACTGTGGTCCTAACTGTAAGAAGGTTTGACCAAGTGGGTGTTTTGAGACAATCCTAACTGTAGGAAGGTTTGATCGCTCAATTTGTGGACCTCTCGTTCATTGGGGGAATCGAGAGGGGATTTTGACTGTGGTCCTAACTGTAAGAAGGTTTGACCAAGTGGGTGTTTTGAGACAATCCTAACTGTAGGAAGGTTTGATCGCTCAATTTGTGGACCTCTCGTTCATTGGGGGAATCGAGAGGGGATTTTGACTGTGGTCCTAACTGTAAGAAGGTTTGACCAAGTGGGTGTTTTGAGACAATCCTAACTGTAGGAAGGTTTGATCGCTCAATTTGTGGACCTCTCGTTCATTGGGGGAATCGAGAGGGGATTTTGACTGTGGTCCTAACTGTAAGAAGGTTTGACCAAGTGGGTGTTTTGAGACAATCCTAACTGTAGGAAGGTTTGATCGCTCAATTTGTGGACCTCTCGTTCATTGGGGGAATCGAGAGGGGATTTTGACTGTGGTCCTAACTGTAAGAAGGTTTGACCAAGTGGGTACTTTACGTCCAGACTCTAACAGAGAGAGTGTTGAGTGCATAGACATGGTGAGAATGGGAGTTCTTATTCATTACATTGCTGTGGTTTTGGGAACTTCCCGTTACATAAATCGTCCACCCCCAGTTTCCTCTGCGGAACTGGTTCGGACATTATTATCAGTTACCTAACCGGGTTATCCTTAAGAATATTAGCTTAATATTCTCCAGGAACTTCCCGTCAAAAGTGGGGAAACAGTTTAGACTCATATACCTATTGGAGTATCAGGGAGTAGTTTAACCTCTTATACCGGTCGGAGGATTGAGAAACAGTTTATACTCGTATACTCTTTGGAGTTTTGCCGTTCTTATTTGGCTTACCTTAGCGTTATGACGCCGGCTTCAACCAAGGTCTGAATGCTATTCTTGAGAGCAAAGCAATCCTTGGTGGGATGAACGACCCTCCTGTGGTATGCACAGTACTTTGGGTCCGTAGTGTTGTCAGCTTCCTCCTGATTTGTGATAGGTGGTAGCTTGATCTTGTTACCTTCAAGGAGGGATTCGAAGATGGCTGGAACGTCTTCGTCCTTGAAGGAATACTCTCTTTGGAGTCTCGGACCCGAAGTCTTTTGCTGCCTTCGGGATTGCTGTTGTGACGCTTGATTAGCACCACCAGTAGCTGCAGGTGTTTTGCCCTTACCACGAGAGGCGAAGTTTGAGTCCAGAGGATTAGCCGTTGGTAGGTTCCTCTCGGCCTTCTTCCTTCGGAGGAAACGTTCAGCTTGCTCTCCTCGGACTTTCAGATCCTGCCACGTTTTGGACGGTGCTGTGCCCATTGCTTCCAACACGTCCAGCGAAAGGTTGTTGTGGCAGGTCTGGAGGATGAATTCATTGGTGATCGGGTCCCGACAATTCATCGCTTTGTTCCGGAACCTTTTGACGAAGATGTCGACTAACTCCCCGTCCTTCTGCTTCTCATCGAGCAATGCTCCGATAGATATCTCGGTGTCATCGTCGAAGAAGTTGGCGAGGAACATGGTCTCCATATCGTCCCAGCTGTTCACGCTACTTGGCTTGAGGCGGCGATACCAATCGAAGGCGGCTCCGCGAAGAGTGCCGACGAATGACCGCACCATCAGAGGCTCATTGCCGGAAATAATACCTAGGTGCGATTTGAAATAAATCAAATGCTGAGTGGGGGAACCCTTCCCATCGAACGGCGTGAAGTTGATTAAACTGAACTTCGCCGGGTAGGGGATCGATTCCCACTCTCTTGGGTATGGACAGGGAATGCATGTTTTCTTCGTCTCTTGAGCGGAGATTAATGTGT
Organism: Asparagus officinalis; assembly: GCF_001876935.1. Taxonomy (NCBI): domain Eukaryota; kingdom Viridiplantae; phylum Streptophyta; class Magnoliopsida; order Asparagales; family Asparagaceae; genus Asparagus; species Asparagus officinalis. Next base: position 41,966,861 of record NC_033796.1, on the reverse strand, counting down.
TGATTTTGCTCTCGAGATCTTTGATCTTCAAGTCTTCACTTGCATCTTCGTTGGCATCCTCATTACCACCCCCTGCATTGACGGGAGAGTTATTGGCATTGTGAGCTTCATCCCTATCCGTGTGCTGCTCTTCCTGAACAACCTGGTTACGGCGGCT
>NC_033796.1:41921046-41965704 GCF_001876935.1 Asparagus officinalis | reverse complement strand
TCGCCCAGTGAACACGAGAACTCAGGTTCGGTCGACCGGTTTGGTCAACCGAAAACTGACATATTCAAAACTGTTTTGCTTATTTTAAAACGCTGTTTAAAAATATCAAATAAATTCCAAAAAATGTAAAACTTTGGGGAATGATTGTAGACATGATAATAAACATGCTACAATGACTGGTTATCAGAAAGGACTTCCCAAAAGAAAAATATCATCATTTTACAAAATAGTCCAAAACATGAAAATATGAGATACTTGAATTTTGATGTTTTGACATAAACCAACTTTTAAAACTTTGTAAAATGTTTTTATAGACTTAGTAAAATATGTATAAACTGATATTGAAGTCTATAAACTAATAAGATAATATTTTCATAAAATTACATAAGCAATAAGTACTAAAACACAATAGAGTATGAAATATGTAATATCATAAAAATCAAAACACATGTATGTATATATATAACTATATATATGCATAGAAACCAAAACTTATGTATATCTATATAACTATATATATATACGAAGAAACCAATAAATGTGTGTGTATAGATATTGAGCTTAACGTACTTAACACACATAATATAAAACCTATACTAAGTTACCCAAGCTAGATCTTGATATTCAATAAGCTCGACTTGGTACACTTGCGGATGAAGCTGAACTTGGATCTTGAACTTTGAATTGCAAGGCTTCAACCCGACATTGCAAAAAAGCAAAAGGATCATTATGGATTTACACTAGTCAATCTTCACCGAAAAGTATGTACGGATGAGAAATTCATTTTCGCAGAACAAGTTGATCAGTGCTTCTTTGTGAAAGATTCGAATGTCATGTCTGATTGGAAAACAAGAAGGCCAACACCAAGATCTGTTATTCTTCCTAATAACAATGAAAAAAATATTGAAGAAAGTGAAGATAATTATAGTGAACCAATTGGTTCATCAGATGATGTTTGGCAAGAATTCTCTTATGCACAGAATGTGGCGCTGGATGTAGGTATGAACTATATATGTTACACCACATTATCGATTTTTATCTTATCATAATAAAAACATTAATTATACAATTTTTTCTTAACAATTGTCTTTATTAAATTTGCAGATGAGGAGGATTAGGAGGCTCTTTGACCAGTCGGCTGATCGATCACGGAGTATCACCCCAGGTAGTGGTGCTGATGATACACTACCATCTCCGGATGCAGGTATAAAAATTAATTAATACTTTAATATATTTTATAAATTTTTAGTTATCTAGCTCATAGTGTTCATTTGTTGCAGATGCGAGATATTCATCACCCGGCGGTTCTGATGCAACACCAGAACCATCCCCCGACATAGGTATTACATATTTAATAATTGATAATGATCAATTAAAATTTAATATTAATAATTCTTCTTTCTTATGTAGGTGCTACTTGGACCCCGACATATCCATCATATACATTCTATACTGACTTGCGGCCAAAGGCACAGGACTATCTCAGTTTACCCTTACCTCCGGACTCTCATAAGTCCAAGGCTGACTCAAGGAAGTACCACCCACGTGCTGCGAGAAAGTTACAGGAAATGCTTCCTATGTTGGAGACTAGGAAAGCTAATGCACTCGCCGCAAAAGAAAGAGAGATAGCGAATGGTAAATTGTATAAATACTTTTAATTTTCATATTTGTATATTATATGATATATTATCATATTGTTATTATTGTATGTGCTAAGTCATATCGCATAGAGGGACGACGTGGCGGAGCTAAGCCTGAGTCTAAACAACCGCCAAGAGGAATGAGGGCCATTATTAGGTGGAATAGTTCTAATTTGCCCGTTGGTCCTTGGTCGACCCGATTGAATGCATATATTGGGGTTCTCGTGCGTAGAGCGACCATTATCAACCCTTATTTTCATTTTCGAGAATTACCATGGACCGCATACGAGGCGATATGAACTGAGCTTATGGTAAGTGCATATTGTTTTAGATTTTCATTTATTAATAATTAGTAACTGATATTAAATTATCCTTACTAAATGTGTATGTAAATCTACAGGACTGCTTTTGCCTTGAGAACTTTGAGGGGGCTTGGAATTATGTGTTTAATGTCAAGGTTGAAGTAGTCCTCAAACAATGGAGGCATGAGATCAAACATAAAACCTATGACAGGTATGAGGAGGACTGGCAGAGGTTTTTAAACCTCGATGACCGAGTTGACGAGATTCATTTCACGGCTCTCCTCATGTATTGGGACAACGATGCCGCTAATGTTAGTTTCATGAAATTTAGTTTATAATTTTAAGATATTATTTCATTTTATATTTATAGATTTTTTTTAAAGAATAAATCCACGAATGGGTCAGAAAATAGAAGAAAGATGCTGTATGACCATAACTTGGGCTCACACTCCTACGCCAATCTGGAGGATGTTTATTGTCAGGATACGTTATATGTCATTTAAAGATTTAAAAGATCTTAATATTTAGTATGATTATGAAATCTCAAAATTTATAATATGATAGGGGAAATCATTAATGCTGATACACTTGAGGGCAAAAGCGGTATATGGTACTTTTCGTGAATAATATAGGGGTGATGAGAAGAATCGGGATAAGATGTGACGCCCCTGGGTTCACACAAGGCTGCAGTCCGAGGTGAAACCAAGGATGTCAAACCTGCCATGCAATCGGGATAAGATCACGGCAAATCTCGAGTTAGTGGTGAGACTTATACATATCTTGAGTAGTATTATTAACTCTATTTTGTAAACATTACGAGGAAACGAGAACACAAATAATATGGTCATTATCTTGAATTAACTATAAATTTGTGCTTTAGGAGGGATTTGAGACCGCATCCAAGGAGGCTGCATCTGTCTACATTTCGCAGGAGGAGGAACAAACCGAGCCAGACCCTCACATGCTTTCTGCAGAGGAGAACATCAATCTCACACAGAACCTGATGGGTCATAATAGGTAAGGATGGTGAAAAATCGAATCAATTTGAATACTACATACTATTTATATTTGTTTACCATTATTGAATTTGAGAGCAAAGTTTAATATTTATTTCTCCCTAATAATAGGAGAGGAAGATATCCTCTGCATGGTGTCAGAGCTTCATCTGGTATAAGCATCAGATCGTCCACAGCATCCTCCACACCATCTACATCGACGAGAGCAGCCACAAGCAGTTTCCAGGCTATGCCATTTGTCGCACGTATCTCTGCGTATCTGATTGACAAAATTGACCCGGAGCTGCATATTCAGGTGACTAATGAGATGACTAGAGTTGCGCTGACGGCGAACTCGATGGACGATCTCATGGGGTATGTTATACAATATTTAGGCGGTGCTATTCCTTATAGCGCGTATGGTGGTGTCATACGGATCATTAGCTCGATTGGCGATAATTCTGGCGCTAGACAGAGTAGTGCTCAGGTACCTTATTTTTTCTTATATTTATAAATTCATTTTTATCTAATATGTTATCAAACACCACATAATGATTATTCAATTAAACATTCAGAGTGGAGATATTGGAGGGAGCAGCACCCGTTCTCGTAATCGGGATAGAGATACCCCCGCCGACGACGATGGATGAGGTTTTTTTATTTTTAATGCAATAAACAGTTTTATTTGTTATAACACTACATTTATTCATGTCGTGTATTATCTTAGTCATGTGCATTGTTAGTATATATGTTGTTGGATGTGTTTTAGACGGAACTGATTGATGTATATTTTGAAGTGGATGGTTGGATTTGTACAATGTGTTGGATTTGGTTATATAGATGTTTTTGAATGGAATTGTTATGAATTTTGATTATGATTGGATGGTTGAATGTGGCGTGTACAGTATTTTCTGGATGTATTCAAATATTAATGTAATTGTACAGGGAAATACAAATTTTAATTAAATTTTTTTTCCTGAAAAAATGCATCTAGATTGAATCAACCTAGACGGAATTTCCGTCTAGGTTGTAAAAAACCAACCTAGACGGAAATTCCGTCTGGGTTGGTAATCCAGACGGAATTCCGTCTGGGTTGCCAACCCAGACGGAATTCTTCATTCCGTCTAGGTTGACTTCCGTCTAGATTGATCAATCTAGACGGAATTCCGTCTAGTATGAAGCAATCTAGACGGAAGCAAAATAAATCACTCAAACTAGACGGAATTCCGTCTAGATGAACTAATCTAGACGGAATTGCAATCAACCTAGACGGAAATTTCCGTCTAGGTTGATCGTTTTTCTATTAGTGGAAGAGACAGATAATATACATCAAATATCTATCTGTTAACTGATAGGACATTGATATAATTATCTTTTTCAACTTTTGATAGGATACCAATAATGATTGGGCATGTAGAATATGTATATATGGATCCATATCATAAATTGATGAAGGGGAGGCAAAGGACATTTCAGCTTAAGAAGATTAAACCCTATTCCAGTCTTCAATAAAATGGTTCAGACATATGGAAAAGAATCATAGTCAATTAAGAAACTTAAGCTAAGAGCAAACTGATCGCGACATTGATTAAGAGGCAAAATCCATACCAACCATGCTTACATGGTCAGCCAAACTTCAACCAAACTTGAAGACATTTCATTGTCAGAACAAGCAGAAGTATTACCGCGCAGCAAAATTTTGCAAAATGCGAAAAAATTTCAAGTTCCTAAATGGATGCCAAAAATAAGGAACCACTGAGTTTAAAAGACATTCTAATGTTTCATGAGAACAAGCCCGTACGCACATCAACTTGAATGGGGATGCCCTAAACCATTTGCCACGCCATTAACACTTGTCCAACATGGTAAATGATAACAGTCCTGTAATATAGTTCTCATTAATTCCACAGCAATACGTCGCGCAACACATTAATCAAAAACACGAAGTAATATATGCTGCTGGCTTAATCTCAGTAAAAGATAGCACGCTGCACCATAACACTTCATACTGTGTTCCTTGTAGACTGACACTGAGCAAATTCCAAGCTGCTTTAAAGGTAAACAAATTTCTCTCAAACCCTCAAAACCCATTAGAAAATCCTACATAGGCTAGTTCCATTGCATAACGAACGAAAGATGCGTGAACGACACTATCGTTCACACGAAGGAACATGGCAAAACTTAACGTGGCTGAAAGGGAACATGTTCAGATTATATATACACATGCGCGCGCGCACAGGACGAGAGGGATAGAAGGGGCTTGTGCAACGATTATATAGAAAGCAATGAACTTGAAACCAAATCATACATCATATCTAGTATACTATCCCTAACACCACCTACATACATGTCACTAAGAATCTCCAGTTAACATAACCATACAATTATAATTAATGGTGTATGAAACAAAAATCGGTGTCACTGAAAGACGCAGAACGAAGAAGACGGATCTAACATGATAGATGTCCTCATTAAGATTTTATATCCCTTGTAATGGACCTCCATACAATAATATATATAAAAATATAGATGACAACGCTTCTTATTACTTTACATCTGTTATCAATCAGTGGATATCTAAAAGAATTCAAGCATAAATTGAGTAATAGGCGCAGTTCCGTATCAATTTTGCAATATAAAACATTAATGTTGCATCTCAAAAGAGCTTGGAGCACCACAGATAAGTAGTAGCAGTTTCAAAAGTATAAAACAAGCATGAGCATTTTAAACTTAAGCCTAAATAACTGGTAAAAAACACCGACCACCAAACTATACATCCCTTTCAAAATTTGTGCTTCTTCAGACATCATTATACCCATTGTGTACAAAAATAAAACCACTATTTTTGACAGGGATAAGCATTTAGATGCAGTGAAAAGGTAGCCGTGAAAATAACTCAGTTATTTTAGAAACTTATACCCGAAGTCACCTGCTCACTCCAGCAAGTTGACTCATAGAAACCTGAGAAAGTTTCAGCCTGATGGCCTCAAATTCAACAGCCTTCATTTCCTCAGCAGTCAGCCAAGAAGACAGGCACATTTCAACAATGCCATTACCACTGGTTGAATTGCTCTTCAGATTCTTCGGTTTTCCAAACATCGTAATTTTCTCTAGGTTATTTTCAGTCGGGTCATTAGCAAAAGATAACAGGATGTCCTTTGTAGCATTGCACCAAATTGGCCTAGCAAGCTTCAAGAACTCATAAACAGCTAGAATTGGAAGCTTAACACTTCCCAGATCAGATTCATCGTGCCCACCTCTTCCATGATAATCTGAGCCTCCAAGCTTCAAAAGCCCATAATTGTCAGCCAAGTCACTGAATCCTGTTCAACACTGAAGAACATTATTCCACGTTGAAAAATTAAAAACAAGCAAACTAGTCTTCAGTAAAGCACGCTAGAAGCAACAGAATGGAACGGAATAGAGGTATTCCAATCAAGATAGGACTCGCAATATAATATGGAAAAGAAATAAAACTCTCCTGTTCCATTTTCACAGTCAGGAAATGGGTAAATTTGTATTAACTATTAACAAAGAACAACTTTGTGGGTTTGCACATAAACCCCTGAACTTTGAACTTTCCTCACCAGCCTTCTTTGCAAGTAACTAAACTGTCCTTCGAGAGGGGGGGAACCCTAAATTTAGTCATTTACAGGCAACATCCCTCTCTCCCCTAAATTGGTGGCTTTTCTCCTCTCAAGCAAATTTTAGTTATTTGCAAATTACAAGCAAGTTCTTTTTTCTTTTGTTGGGGTGGGTTTTTTTTGGGTGGGTGGGTGGGTGGGGGGGGGGGCGTAAGACACCACAAAGCTCAGCGGGGTTTAGTGAAAATGACCATTTCTTAATTATTGTTCCCTTCCTAAGTATTCCGTTCAAACATCATACCTGAAACCTTCCCGTCACTTCTATAGACCTCCATAGCATGAAGGCCAGCAGCTTTCAAGCTTCTGATAACAGAAACTGGATTTTTCAAAGCCCATGGATGAGCCAAAGCAGATATTCCTCCTGTATGACAAATCAATTGAACTACTTCTTCGGCCATGGGCTCATTACCTCTGTGATTAAAACAACAAGAGTACCATATTGTATTTTGTATAAGATTACTTCTCCACAAAATGTTATGAAAGCGAATGTTGTGTTCTTACGTGGCATAAGCTGGTCCGCCATCATAGAGATATCTGCTAAATGCTTGTTTTAAATTCTCTACATGACCAGCTTCAACCAGTGCTCGAGCTACGTGAAGCCTTCCTGGAGCCACTCCATTCCCTGCAATCTTACAGACATGCTCCCATTTTATGGTTTTTTTTAGTTTATTCAGTTTCAACAGCATATTCTGAGCACGGAGGTGACGGCCTTCTCTGATACTGGCCAATAAGGCATCTAATTCCTCGTACTTTGCAGGCCCACAGCTACCATAGTATGCGAGGATATGAACAGGTTCCTCAGTTCCAAGCTCTCCCCTGTATGTGCAACATGAATAGAGAATAGAGAATATATTAACAAGAATGAACAACTGGGAGAAGTAAACAAAGCAGTTCTAAATTTAAATTAGAACAGTATGATGGCACATAAGAGGAAATTAGTCAAAGAAATTGTCTCAAAAAGTGATCATAGGCATGATGCTAGCCTCCTAAGCGGAATTTTTTTTATGATATCAAGAAGAAAGAGTCATCCAACTTATTGTTGAAAAAAAAGGATGCGATATGATATAACAAAAATCTTTGCATAGGACAGAGGAATTTTTACCTTGAAGTATACACCGCACTTATTTCGACGCCTGGAATTATCTTGATACCAAATTTATTTGCTGCGTCCATGGCCTCTGGTATACCAGCTACAGTGTCATGGTCTGTTAAAGCAAGAACTTTCACCTGTTCTGAACGCATGGTTGTCCACTCAAATCCCATTTCAATAGATAAAAAACAATACGACAGAAATGGATCATGTAGAAAAATTTCGTAAAGTGGAACATTAACAATATTTATGATCTGTGTCCGTATTGCTTTTAACATTATTCTAAGAAGACAAGCTGGAAGAAAATTATGATCATATTCCGTCTGTCAATGGTGATTTACCTTTAGAGTTGACTCAATTTATTTTTATAATGACTATAGCTGTCAGATTATATAAGGTAGTAGATTCTTGTACTATGCAGCTTTGTCCATCTCAGGCGCATACCAAGGAAAAGGTATCTTTATACTATCAGTTATCTGCAGAAACTTGTCTAACAGGTCCTTAGTTCTACACTATGGTTTTAGGATGATCTTTTGAAATTTCTCATTTTTTTTTTGACAATTATCAGATGCTCTTTTATACACAAATGTTGATATGTTTTTCCTTTTGTTGCCACATCGGTTTAATAAACTCAGGGTATTTTTCTGTCTAAGATGAAGGACAAACTGAGCTCCTACATGGGAAGATAAAAAAAAGATAAGGTGGTCAGACCTATTCTTATACATTCACTTCAACAGGGAAATCTTAATGTCATCATATCTTGATTATGTCCCAATATGTTGATTATGTCCTGGTCAGATATTATTAAAAACAAAAATTTCTAATTATGAAAAAGTAGAAACAATACGTATCTTGCCGGTGTGTTTTGGCATGTTGCTTCCTACTATCTAGAATTTATTACAACTTCTTATAGAAGTGGATTCTTTAAGGACGAGCCAAGATCTCAAATAAATAAGCTTCTTATTAAGCTTAATAAGAACTCCACAGTGAAACATCTTATGGCTGATCACATGTGCATCCAGATCTACACATCTCAATATTGAGAGCCACATATAGATGTTGCCTTGTACATCTGTCATGTATCCAGTGTCACAAAGTTTCTTATAGATCTTAGCATTTGGCATGTCAATAACATTGCAGCTGGATCTCTACTTTAGTATCACGCTACGTGACTCAGAAATCAATGACAACCTAGATATTTGTTCCTCCACATACTTCGCAATAGAGGGAAATTTGAAAGGCAAATCATGGTTGGTTAGCTTAAAATACAAGCTGAGAAAATAGATCTATGAACTGTCAAATGGCTGTCAAGGTTCTATGGAACTCTCCTGCTCATACTGACCCTGGACATCAATCTGGAACATCCTGACAAAGGTTTGACATTGTCAAAAATGTTCTATGACTTTCTTTGGATTTTAAGCTCATTACAGCAATTGAACGAGTATGAGTGCACTTTTTCAACATGTTCTTCCAACCTTACATCTACAAATCTAGAAATATAATTCAATCATTCGCTAGGTAATTTCCACAAAACCTCCCTAAGTTTTTTGCCCTGAGTCAAATAACCTCCCTCCCTGTTAAAACCGCATGTTCATGTCCCTAATATTTATATCTAGTTTGGAGGATTACATGAGTCGCCATTTTACATTATGTAAATAAACATCATTGACATTAGTAAAACATAAATGAAGTGTAGAATATATGGTTATGAGCATATAGTTCCCCAATAGAAGGAATCATCTTATGCGAGGTGAAATCTTAGGGGATTTGGTGAAATTAATCCTATAACATAACAATGCTTATCTCAGATATAGTTAAAAGTTTGTAGAAGGACTGGACATCAAAGTGTTGAATTTCACAACAGAAGACAAAGAAAAGTGGAAACATGAAATCAGAGGGAGGGAGGGAATTAGCATTTTCATTAGTCAGAGACTCAGGATCAAAAATCCATTAGAAAGATTGCGGAAGCTATGAGAAACCCAAAATTCTGAATACAAGGGTTTCAGCCTTACCTTTCATTAATGAGGACCAGGCTTTCAATGCACACGATGCGTGCAAGACATAAACGTAAGTGTGTTCAAATTTTAGGAAGAACCCGGTTATCAGTTCCCTTTCGACTAGTCACATAGGTTTCACTTTATAGATGTATTACTCTGTTTTCCTTACTTAAAGATTGTTTGAGTAATGTCAAATGAAGATTGCAGTTCATAAATTCCATAATATTGATGAATGACAATGGCAGCAATCACCAGACTAACACCCGATAATTTAGGAGGCCCTGGGTTCAGAAAAATGCAGAAACAAACAACATCACCAGTTCCACAACTAATTGCCATATCGAGCAAAGTTGTATTGTATAATGATTAATGACACATAGAAAGCACCCCTATCAAGATATTAGTTTAGCAAGCAAGCAGTTTGTTTCTATTACACATCTTTTTTAAGAAGTTGTTGACAAGTGTGGGATATGCTTTATACACCTGGTTGTGTAAGTGACAGGTAACAAGATCAACATGAGCAACCATCATCACAAATATTCATTATTGCAGTTGGTCCTTTGATAGGAAACACGTAAATAGGTTACTAAAAATATGTAGCCCAAATAAAAAAATTTCACTTTCATAATACTTCCCATGGCCAAACAAAATCATACATCAGTTAAACAACAATTTCATTACCCAAAGAATCCTATGAAAGCTAGGGTTTCTGAGCATAGTCTTTCTTCTTCTTCTTCTTCTCAGCCCAATTTACCCTCTCATGGCCCAAAATCTCTAGTGATCCAGCCCAACTGTGATCAAGCATGGTATGAATATCTTTTTCGACAAGGTTCTCAGGATGCAAGTGGATCTGGTTCGTCTCTTGATGGTGTAAAAAGAATTGTGAGATCTGATCATGCGGTTGAGCAAATTGATCCAAAGGGAAAAGGATGGACTAAAGTTGTTCCAAAGAGAAAAGCTATGGTTCCCCTCTCTTTAGAGGAAATTCATCGTCGTCGTCTTTGCTTTCATTGCGGGTCTCCATCTCACATGGCAAGGTATTGCCGAGATCCTAGGCTCTGTTACAATTATCGTGAGTATGATCATGAGGTGCGTAATTGTAGATACCCTCCTCTTCAAGATCAAGATCCTAGTGAGTTTCAAGATTTTGGGCGAAATTGGCATTCAGATTCTTGGCTTGATGGCGATTTTAGAGGGTTCAGAAATCATAGATCTGATGATGATAATGGAGGGTTCTGAAACCCTAGATTTGATGATGATTCTTGCAGAGCTCAAATTTCAAGATTTGCATGTGATAATAGGAGAGCTTCCAATGATGTTTATCAACGAAACCTTAGGTCCGGTGGTGATAAACGAACCCCAAGATCTAATGGTGTTTATCATAACCTTATATCTGATGGTGATTTTAGAGGGGTTCAATACCCTATATCTAATGGTGGGAGTGGTTTTAGGGGGCAGGTTTGTCCAGATCATGAGGCTAGATCTATTGTTCCAACTTCCAAAAGGCAAGCAGCTAATGTTAGAGGAAGCCACTACTTATGAAAATCAAACTAAAGTAAAGATTCCATTGAAAGCGTCTGATGAGGAAATTCTCAATAGGGAAGATACAATATCTGATCAAGTTATTAAGGAATCAGGTGATAATGTCTCCTCCGTTACTTCAATTTTAGATATGTCTAAACACCTGGCCAATGAATTTATTAAATTCAAGAGTTATGTTATTCTCTCTGTTTTTGAGGGTAAGGATTTGAATTTGACAAACTTGTTAGCTGATTTAAAGAAAGTTTGGAAATGGAACGTTGATTGGGATATCAGGCCAGGGCTTACTCTTGTAATGAATTCTTAGTGAAAGTGAATAATATGCAGAAATTATCTGAGTTAGTAGAGTCTGATTTAGTTTCCACTGTGTCCTTCAAAATGAGGGTGAGACAGTGGTCTCCACATGAGGGTGAATGTTTTGAAACAAGGGGGAAGATAGTTTGGATATCTCTGCATGGTGTTCCTCCATGTCTCTGGAACTGGCCTGCGTTCTCTAGGGCTATTAAGCCTTTCGGTGACCTTGTTGGATGGGATTCTAATACCGAGAGAGGTGTTGATCTTAGGGATGCAAGATTGAAAATGAAATGCTATATGATTTCTGATATTCCTAAGATTCTGAAAATTAGAGTTTCAACTCATATGTATTCTATTAAGGTGTCTATCCTTTCAGTGCCTGATGGTGATGTTCACAACCCTGATAATCTCAATGGTAAAAGAAAGATTACTAAGGAGTTTGATAAGAGATCTACTTCTGATTATGTTCATCCTTCAAAAATGATGAAGAAGAAGCCTAATGATGATTCATTAAGCCTGCAAATTTTGGGCTGCTGCCACTGAATTTGACAATTTTTTTATTTCAGAGACATCTCAAGCTACTTCTGAGCCTCCTTCTAATAGCACTAGTGCGTCTGAGGACCCTCTTCTTAATATGGATAATGGTTTATCTGATGATCAATCTTCCTATTTGGATGGGGGGAATGAAGCACAACTTGAGAAGGAAGCCTCTGCGGACGTAAATAAAAATGTGGGTGAGGATGATAATGCTGTTCTAGCTAAAGGTTTTTGGGATTTGGTCCATTGTGGTGGTAGAGATGATGAAGCTACTCATGTTCAAGTTGTTGAGAATTCTGTTGATCATTCTATTGATTCTAAGGGAGTTGTCACTAATGCTACACTGTTGAATGGTGTTCAACCTGCTGTAGAAAGGGCAACACAGAGAATGACTTCTAAAGATTTGGGGCAATCTGCTAGATCATCTAGTACTTCTTCTGCTGAAGGTACGTTCACCTCTTTTGGCACTGTACATTTGTTCCCTTATTAATTGATTCTCTTAGTGATGCACAAACACACCATTTAACTTCACAATATGCATTAATGTTTGATTCTGAAAATGATTTTAATTCTACCGGGCAAGCTAGGAATGGGAAAAGGCTATTATTTAGATGAAGTGCTATAGTTATGTGATCTGTTTGGTAAGTGTTTGTCTTCTAATAAATTTGCTCATGGAATGTTAGGAGTCCTTGTACCCTACGTTATCTAAGAACTTCTATCATGAAGTCATACCTGAAATGTACCAAACGTGTTCCCGTACCCAAACTTCATGGACACTCCCCGGATATATGCATAATTTACTCAGACATGTATTCAATTATATGATATATGTTTTAATTCAAAACAATTGATATACACTTCTTGGACGTATATCCTACACTTCACATCCATTTCCTGAAACTCGTAAGACAAGTGTTAGGTAACTTTCAGCCCACACACAAGTTCCGCACTATGATCTTAAAGGGTTGTTTTGAGTATTGTGTTCAAAAAGGAGCAGATTCAAAATTTTACAAATCAATAAAAGAAACTTTAAAATGTAATAGAAATTTTAAATCTAAGACCACATGAATTGTGAAACAATATTGTTCTCATGTAATTTATTAATTTCAATATATGTATTGTTGTCTTGTCCATATACCCCACATCTTACAATTTTATTAATTTCAATATAAGTATGTAGTCTTGTCCGTATACCCCACATCTTACAATTTTATCATGTCTCGTACCCGCATTCGTACCCGTTTCCATGCAACTTAGGTGTGATCCAAAGAAGAGGTATGCTATTACAAATTTTGGCCTTTTCGATAAATTTCAAGAAGTTCACTTTCAAGAGACTAATTTGAAAACTATTAATGATTTTCTGTTAAAACTCCTGGGTAGCAATTTTTATACTGAGTGGTCCTGCTTGCCTTCAATTGGTGCTTTTGGTGAAGTGCTCATTGATTGGATTGGAGCTAAATTGAGAAAATTAAGAGAATTTTATGGCCAGCATGTTTTTACTGTTATCCTTTTGAGACTTGGTGGATAAAAAATGTGGCACTTTCATAGGTTTATAGTCCTCACACTCTCAGGGAAAGGTTTCAATTTAGCAAAATCTAAGAGATTCTAAGTCATCATTTACTGCTGCTTTGATTTTAGCTTGTGATTGTAATGTTACTTAGTGAGTTAAGAGTTCATTGACATTCCTCCTACAAGGATGAAAATGTACATGACTAGGGAAAAAGACAATTCTGCTTCAGTCAGCCTAGACAGATTCTTCTTTAATTTGGATTGAAAAAATTCTTTTCCAATGACAACTCAAAGAGGTTAGGCTAGTCAATAAATATCTTATCATTGTCCAATTTTGTTGGAATATGGGGGAGATCGAACAAAATGTGAAATTATTCATATTTGAAAAGGTGTTGCTACAAGCTTCTGGGTTGGTTTTATGATAAAGTTGTTGCTCTGTGGAATGAAGCTCCATAAATTTATCAGTTGCAGATAATATAATCAAACTAAGATACTTAAGGAAGAAGATTAAAGCATAGACTGATGATAATTTTTTAGCATCAAAGCAACAAAAAAGAAATAACTTGATGAACTATTAAATATCGATGAGCTCTATCAGTTGAAGAATCAGTCACGAGAGAAGGGTTGTCTTAGGAGTTGAATACTCTAACTTACAAAAAATAGATATTATGAAAACAAGGATCAAATGTTCATTAGTTGAAAGAGGGTGATCAGGATACATCTTATTTTTATAAACTTGAGAAGTGTGAGAAAGAGATCTAATAAAATAGCTGTTTTAGATTGGGATGGCATAGAAATTGGGTCGGATTAGGGGCATTATTGAAGCCTTTCATCAGTATTATAGAAAGATTTTTTTAGGGCAAGAAATGAGCATAGATGTCAAATACTTGGAACTGTAGGACATTATCTAGAGATGGAACACTGATTTTGCTGAATACAGTACATAGTGCACTGTCCCTCTTTTGGATGTCCTTTTTCCTCTTTCTTGCGTGAATATATGAGAGGATTGATAAGATTAGGATAAGGTTTTTCTAGGCGAGATCTTTAAATCACAATGGTGTTTCTAATCTAATCAAATAGGAGAATGTTTGTAAGCCACACACTTGCAGGGACTTGACGTCCTGGATATTAGAGCAATAAATAGAACTTTGTTGGCTAAGTGGCTACGGAAGTGGATCGATAATCAGTAGCGTAGCCAAGATTTTCTTTTCCAAGAGAGGCCAAAATATATAGGTGAAAAAACAATTTGTAATAGAAGTTTTGAAAAAAAAACCAATTTCATGAATAATTGAATCATTTTACATATTTCACTCTTCTAAAACTTTTTTAAAAATTTGTATTGATTGTAACTAGCTTTCCCATAAACACAAACTATAATTTCTTTCTCTTTTTCTTTTTTTGGTGAAACTTGAATAGATTGTATGCCATTAAAATACATTTCAAATGCTAATAGTAGAAAGAAAATTTTTCTAACTACTCTACTTATAAAAGAATTGTAGTACGTGAACATAAAAAAACTCATTTCCAATAATAATCTACCCATTGTTTTAAATATTCCCGATATACTGGTCAATATATCTTTTTATAAGGCTTGTCACAAAATGACATGGTCTCAATATCCATTACTATTTTTTGTCAATTTCGGGCGATATATCCCGACAAAGCTGATCTATCCGTCGGTACGTTAATCAATATGTCTTTGTATGTGGCTTGTCACAAAATATTATGTGAAATTGTGTTAATATTTCTTTAGCAAATTCTAGCCCTATATGAAGTTTTCTAGCAAATTCTAGTAGGTTATTTTCCCTAAGTAAGTTTCTATAACTGACTAATGATCCTAATTATATATTATTACATTTTGTATGCCTAGATGTCATTACTATATATCATCGATATCCGTAATCCGATATGGATTTTGGTCGTTTGATATTTCTACGATATCTGACATTTAAAACTTTGAATCTGCTTATTAAAATTATCATCAAAATATATTTCTACTTCTTACTGTGAAACTTCATGGAATTAGAAGGATTTCATTACACAGTTCCACCACAAAACCACATGAACATATAAACCCCATTTAACATTTTTATTATTAAATGAAAAACTATATAAAGATTAAACCTTTATTTCTCTATTCTACTTGAATGCAAACAAATAGTAATATGAAACAAAGAACCGTTTCAGATTACAATACAAATCTGAATAAATTAAAATGTGAAATTAAAATAAGGTTAGATTACACTAAACCCCCATGAACTTCCAGTGTTTTGTAGTAAACCCCATGAACTTTCAAAATCACACTGAACCCTCAATAACTTTTGCAAAAAACCCATGAACTTTTAGGTAATTTACACTAAACCCCGTGAACTTTCAAAATGCTTTTTTATGCTGTTTTTTGGATCCAATTTATGAGGGTTATCTACAAAACTCAGAAAGTTCATGGGTGTTTTTAGCAATTCCAATAGGTTATTGGAGGTTTAGTGTGATTTTGAAAGTTCATGGGGGTTTACTACAAAATACTAAAAGTTCAAGGGGGTTTTGCGTAACTTACTCTTAAAATAACTTATGGATGATAATCATATAGATGATGGTAATCCTAATATTCTTTACCAAAATGCAAGCCTACAACATCCAGGAAATGAATTCACATGGAAAAAAAATAAGTTTTCGCTTTAATTAGGGATGTTCAAAACTATATTAACTTTTGTTAGTTTGTTGGCTTAGTCTTTCTCATCCATAGACCCACAACTCTTCCTTTATACAATACACTAACCCACAACTTAAGCATATTGCTTGTATAATTACTCTTGGTTAAATAATAAATAAATTTTAAAGTGTTTCTATACTAAATACATAAGAATCCATCTAACCCATGCTCATAACAAATCATTTATGCAAGCTCTTAAGCATTTGAGTATAATTGTTCATCAAAAAAGAAACATATTAAGCATAATTTATACAAATACTACACTTACATACAATACCTCATATATAACTAGTAGAAAAGTCCCGGAGGCATGGCCACCCCTGCCACCCACACCCCCCACCCCCCCAACCCAAAAAAAAAAATCCAATAGTGTGGATAACTCAACAGTGTTGTTAAAAAAACAGTTCAAAGCAAAATATTATAATGACAGCGGAGTATTATAGATTCAAAATTTGTCAACAGTTTCGAACTTTGGGAAGAACATTCTTAAGCAAAATCTGAAGCTTTCTTCATAAATACAAAAATTCAGTTAGGAGATGGTGAAGGGACTTATTTTTGGCTGGATAAATGGGTGGATCATTTTACTCTTGCCTCTTCTCTTCCTAACTTATTTCATGTAGCTTCTTCTCCAATTTCTACTGTAAAATCTCAGAGGGTATATACTAACACAAATTGGAGATAGCAGGCTAAACTTTCAAGGCAACTTACAGGTACTTTGGTTTTTCAATATTTTGAGCTGTTGAAAAATTCATGGTATAGCTGCTCCTTTAGACAAAACTGTGTTAAAAGCACAAGTTTTTTAAAAAACTTAAAGATCTTTTTATAAGTTTTACAAAAAGAAAATCTCTTTATAAGTTCTTAGTAGATGGTGGAGTTAGAAATATTCTGATCTTTGGAAAATTAAGATTCCTTTGGAGGTGAAGATTTCGGTCCGGTTAGTTCTACTTGCAAATTGAATACCATAGATAGATTTGTATTGAAGAATATTCAAGTTGAGGTAGAGAAAATGAATCACATATTCCTCTTTTTTTAAATGTGATTTTGTCCAGTCTATTTGGAGCTCCATGTGCTATAAACTTCATGTTATTGGGTTTCCTCATGATCTATTAGAGCTTTGGGCTCAATGGAGACCTGATACTTTTATAGAAAATGCAAAAACACATGCACTTTTATAGGATACTCACCTGTGTGCTTTTGTTTGATGTATATCGGGAGAGAGGAATAGGAGAATTTTCATGCAAAAACACATGCACTTACTATATATTTTGGAGGAAATTTTCTAATTTTGCTTCTTTTTGGTTAGGCATTCCATCGCAAGCTCATATTACACATGGTGATGAGAAGGGAGCTGTTGGATCTGTTACGGGGGCGAGAGTCTACATGTTGGCGCCAGTGAATCAGAGTCTTAATCGTGGACGAGCAGGTGATGGGGCTGAGAATCCTGTTGTTATTGAATGACTTATGTCTGTAACCTTTGAAGTGTGCCGAGTTGTATTAGTGTTTCATATGTTACTATGATCTGTAGACCACACTCTAGGACTGGGAGTGTGGTCTTTAACTTTGTAATCAGTCTCTTTTAAGTAATGGTAATGGATGGAGCCTCATTTTGAGATTCCATCCTTCTTCTAATAAAAATAGCCCAAATCAGCAAACTAGGGAAAATACTACAAATCACAAAGTGACAGGAAAACTTCTAAAAATATAATCACTGAAGTATTCTATCAAACACCTAGAGCAGAAAATCCAATATCATATTCAACGAAACAATCATTAGTTTCATTCATCAAAACGAACATAACCCATCTCCTAACTCTGAAACCGAACCACAAATAATCCCCAAAATCCCGACTTTAATTAAACCCCGCATCAAAAACAGTAATCCTAAAATACCCATCTCCAAAATCCCAGCTTTCGAACCTCCAAACAAAAGAAACCAACAAAACAGTCAACAAGCAGACTCACCCCATTACGATGCGCACGCTCAACGACAGCCGACGGCGAGAGAAACCCATCACTGCATCTCGAGTGCGAGTGGAACTCAAACCCCACGCGCTCGATCGCCGACTTCTGAACATTAGCCGGCACAAAATCATCATCCAACAGATTCGAACCCGAGTCCCCAAACACCCATCGGTTTACGTATCTCGATGCAGCGATTTGCTCGGGAGTAACTCTCTTCCTCCCTCTCCCCTTCTTCTTCTTCTTGTCGCCCATCTCCTCCGACTAAAGATGGAATCTTTTTGTTATTGGGCTGATTTGAGTTTGGGCGTTGGGGATGTTTTAAATAGAGAGAGAGTTTGGTATGTGAAGTGATGTTTCGATGAGAAGAAAGTTAAGAGGGTTCAGAGCCCGGGGAGCTCAGCAAATGGGGACCGGTGATGGAAAAAACTGGGGCGAAGTACTGCACGCTTTTTACTTGGATATGATACTGTTGGCTGTTTACTGGATTTGATGGAGCCTGTTGACTGGGCCCCGGGTTGACCAGGATGCAACGCATGTGGATGGGCTACAGAGCTAGGGTTTTAGAGAAACAAATCTTCAATAGGGAAACAAATCTTCTTCGAGGGATTGCTAAACCGTATTCGAGAAAATATACGTGACCGCATCCGTTAGTATATAGATATAGTTACTCAAATCTATAACCGAGAAGATATGATTACGGATATAATTTTATAGTGAAATATTTGTATTCGTATCCGAAATATCTGAATACATATTAGTCATACTCTTACGATAGTTTCCATTATTAGATTATGGATTTGTGGTTAATTTTGATGATCAAGATGTCTAATCTTAGCTTTTCAGTTATAATAAACATATTAACGAACTCTTTTGTATCACATGAACTATGTTTTTCTCAACACTATCTAGTTTTCACATATCCATTTTATATTCGCATACATATCCGCTTATATATCTGCATATATATATCTGTAACCGTATTCGATTGTAGCGGATATGGTTATGAATTTTCCTTACCGAATTATATCTGTATTTGTATCCGAGATGGGTAAGTGGATATGGATACAATAAGCATCATATTCGAGCTGTATCCAGACCGTATACATGCCTAATTATGAGTATTTTTTAGTTTTTTTAACTGTTTTGAGAACACCATTTTGAGTGTCTTCATCAACACTAGTTTGACCATTTTCATACACATATATTATATTTTAACAATGTGAAATTATTATACTATATTTTATTATATTAATTATATAGTATAATATAGTCTAGTATAAGATATAATATATTACTTAATATAATAATTATTATGTTATATTATTTTTATTATATTATTCTTAATAGAATAATATAGTTTTTGTAGATTATATTTATAATATATATTATATTATATTACATCAATACATATCGTATTTTAGTTTTATGATATAATAAATTGAGATTATTATACTTTAACACTTTTATTATATCATATTAATTGAATACAAAATATACTAACATGAATTTAAATAAAATAGCAAATTATTTATTGTTTAATATTTTATATTGTTAACTATATTTTCTAATTTACTATGATGTTTAACTTTTATATAATAGTAATTTTATTATATTATGTTAATTTAATATAATATATAGTAATCTAATATTTATTTTAATTTATTTTATAATTTTTATATTATGTTATACTTTTCATCAATGTAATAAAACATATTAATGGAATATATTAAATTATTAAACTTATTTGAATATATTATATTAATATATTAAACATATTTTAAAACATTATAAAACTAAAATATTATTTATAAAATAATATGTTATATTTAACATAATTTAATATATTATATTAATATTGTGATAAAAAATATATTATATTAATATTTCTACAACATAGTAATATATAATAGATTGAGGATTATATTGTTTCATTTATAATATTATATTAAATTATGAACATATTTTAGAACATTATAAAGCTAAAATATTATTTATAACATAATATGTTATATTTAACATAATTTAATATATTATATTAATATTGTGATAAAAAGATATTATATTAATATTTCTACAACATAATAATATATAATAGATTTTGCATTATATTGTTAACAAATAATCATTTATAATATTATATTAAATTATAATATATTTATTATAAATAAAAAGTAATGTATATTAGTTATATACTATTTTAGTAAATATATAATATTATAGTAATTTTATAATATTATACTAATTAAATATAATATATAATAATCTAATACATTTATATTATATTTTATAACTTTTATATTATATAATATTTTTTACATAATATAACTGTTATGGTGTTCCCATTTCGTAAAAGTGTAACTCAGTGCCAAGCAACGAACAAGTGTACTTTTGCCTGTTATGCCCTAATTAACTTGGCGGCCAAAGACCAATAGGGACGACAACTCAGCCGACTTGTTGGACAACTCAGACGACTTGTCGAGCCGACATCCTTCCATGTCGACTCGAAAGGTGGTACTTATCGCCCACTTTGTCAAATACGACTTGCCTCGAGTCCACTCGATCACTTGCCAAACGCCTTGTAGAGTCGACTCGAAATGTGTTACTTCTCGGCAAAGCTAAAAGATTGTTTTCGTCTCAAGCATCTCCCCCTATGACAACGTGTTAACATCGCATTTAATGCTTGACAGGTGACATCATGAGTCTAGTCCAGATAGTCTTCATGATTCATCGGACCACGTGGGCTCTGTCACACCGCCAGTCCAAAGCGACCTTCCCTCCGCTCGCTAGTTGACACATGTAAAGTAAGTGCCGACGTGGCCGCCAACTCATACTTCGTCGTCGCCTTTCTGCTCTCGGTCAGAGTGGTCCATTTGCCCTTACCACCTTAGTATAAATATATGTACTATTTTACCTTAAAAAGTGCTATAATTTTGGTTTCTAATCTAAGCCTTAAGCAATCACATGCACAGTTCTTATTTACCCCACTCAAGTTCCTCATCTAACTTGATCATCGAAGATATAACAGGGGAACCAATCCTCATCCTCTTACGAATTCCTACTTGTGCAGATATTTCAGAACCCTAATTCAAGAACTAGACATAAAGTCAGGGAAAAAAGCAGTCCCTTCATCGATCTTCAACAAATTCGTCCAAACACGGACATAATTGACTGTGTGATTACTTAAACATCAACAACAACATATTATTATAATATATTAAATTAATAGAATATTATATATTAAAAATGAATTATAATAAAATATATTTATTAAACATATTTGAATATGTTATATAATATATTAAACAATTTTTTAAATATAAAATATTAATTATATTATAAAATAATACATTATATTTAATATGATTTTATATGCTATATTATTATTCATAAAATATAATAATATATAATATATTAGGCATTATATTATTAACAAATTATCATTTATAATATTATATATTATATTTAGCTATTATACTAACATCCTACTCAAACTCAAAACATCATGCCAAAATCAAAACACCTAAAAGATGTTTTCAATTAAGTGTAGTGTTGTAGTTTTTGAGTGTTTTTTATCATAAAACATGGATTTATTTGGATACCATTTTGTTTTTCTTGTTGTGTTTTTATGAAAAAACACCATGGTGTTATGTTTTTCCCTTAAAGTGTTTTCAAAATACCATATTGAGTGTTTTTGTCAACATTAGTTTGACCTATTACAACATTAGTATTAAACATATTATTAATATATTATACATTAATTATAATAAAATATATTATAAATAAAATATTATAATATTTAGTATACATTATAATATTTATTATAAGTATCAGTATAATAATAATATAATATTGTATAATGTAATATAATATTATATTATACTTTAATGAGTTATATTATGTTATAATTATTATTATATTATAATCATTACATATTATTTTCAAATACTTATATATTAATTATTTTGGTATATCAATTTGTTATTGTTATATATTATATAATATTTTTAAAATAATATTATTTTATTATTTCTATAATATTATATTATTATTAATATAATATTATATTATTATTAATATAATATTATATTATTATTAATATTGTTAATATTATTTTATTACTACTACATTATTAATAAATTTATAATATATTATAAATATTTTAATATTACATAATATATTATAGTTTCTAGGAAAAATTGTGTCTAGGCCCTAAAAAAATAAAGGCGTTGTGACCGGGCCCCCTATACTTCTTTTTGTGTGTCAAATCCCTTATTACATAAAGCACTTATTTTCAGCCCCTGTTTAAAATTTCAAGACAGCACAAAGAGATTTTTTTTCAGAAACCCAAAACTGCCCTCCTCTCTCTCTTCTCTCTTCTCTCTTCTCTGTTCTCAGGCTCAAAGCTCAGCCATCTTGAGAACACAACTTCAAAACCCTAGTTTTCAGTCCATTAAAGCTCAGTCATCTTCTCGAAGACCAAGTAGCCAAATCCTTTTTTCTTTTCCTTCTGATGTCACAGGTAGCTAAAGTCGTTGAGAACGTAATCCCTCTATCAATCCCCCAGCATAATCCTCTATCAATTCCCCAGCAGAAGAATCGGTGCCAAAAGGAGGAGCTTCGAGAGCTTGAAGAGTAGAAAGAAGCAATAGATAAACTCGTAGAGACCGGCGTTAAAAGGGAGCTATGGTGTGGTCTCGGATTTATATTAATACAAACAACTGGATTGATGAGGCTTACATTTAGGGAGCTCTCATGGGATGTAATGGAGCCGTGGAAAAGCTCATGAAGGCCTACAGTTTTGATCTTAATAGGTTTAATGAGCTCAAGAAGGGTTGTGCTGCTTCTTTGGCTTCGTTTCCTTTTGAGGGTTGTGCTAGCTTTTTCTGTTATTGCCGTGGAAAAGGCATGCAGGTTGCGTTTTGAAGTCATTTGCTTGGTGGAAAGAGTACTGAAACAAATTACATTACATTGTTAAATCAAATGTCAAAAGAACCATTTTTCAAATAGTGATATTGTTCTTATGGTATGTGTTTTCGTCTCAGTGTTGGGCCTAATTACTATCTGCTTAGAGTTGCTGGAACTGAATTGTTTTTGAGTGAATGTTGCAATTATAGATGAGAGCAGATGGGTTTTGGACTCCCGCACTCTCATCGTGGTAAATTTCAAAAATTGTGATGGATTTTTGGAAAATTTAACAAGTTCAAATGAAAAGCTACATGTTTACTTGAATGTCTATATCTGTGACCTCTGCGCCCTCTACGGCCCAATATTCACCCACCGCATGGGCTCCCGTACTCTCATCGTCATCATCAGCACCGAGCTGGCCCACGAGGCCCTTATCACTAAAGTGCAAGTAAGTGTGTAGTGAGTGTGTACAAACTTCATTGGGGTGATTGTCAATATATTGTTTATATGTCGAAAATCATTGGTGTAGTATGTTAAAAGCTTTGTTGCTCATTCCTTGGGATGTTTCTGATTAGCATTGTGAATTTGAATAATTGTTGGTTTTCAAATATAAGTGGCTTTATGCAATGAAATTGATGCTGACAGCATTTAGTGTGAGATATTTTATACTAGGTAGGATTTGTTGTTCGGCCCTGTAGCTTAAGCACTTTGTGTATGTTCTAGCTTCAAAGTGGGATGTGTTTTATTTACTTGTTATATTTTGTACTTGTGAATGGCGAAACTGGATTGGAGATGTTTAATGTGGATATCTTGTATGAATTTTTGGTGTTTTATCATTTTTATTGTGCCTTACTTGTCATTCAGATATTGGGTCTATGGATTGTTCATGTTTCATTCCCCAACTATGGCAATTGATATTGATCTGTGGTCTTATCATTGAACTTACAGTTTGTGAACTACTTTAGAAACACTAACATTGAACATATATGCAAGTTAACTACAAGTTGATCTTTACTATAACTTGCATGTATAATTTTAGTTTGGTTGGCCTGCTAATATGAAGATGACATCCACCAGCATTAAGTAGAGCTTATTCATATCATAAACTGCATTATATGTTAGCTCTCCTCGTAAATTATGTCAACTTTTACCATTATATGTTAACTCTCCTCTTAACATGTTAACTTTCAGCTGAACATGTTAACTTTCATCATAATATGTTGACTTTCACTGTTACATGTTAACTTTCATAATAATATGTTAACTTTTAGCTAAATATGTATATTTGTAGCTTTTACTGTTTTGTGTCTCTCTTATTGTTGGCTTGGTTCATGCTATTGTGATCTTTGTGTCTCAGTTTGTGTGTGTGAAGTGAGGTGGGACCTGAGCACAGTTGATGATTAGTTTGAGAAGTTAGCAAAATTGACAGAATGTTTTGTTATAATCTTTATTTGAGTTTCAGCAGCATTCTAAGCTAATATTTAGCATGTACATTTGACAAGTTAACATATTCAGTTGCATGTTATCATGTAATAAAGAAGGCTGACATGTAATAGTGAAAGTTAACATACTATGTTGAAAGTTAACATGTTCATAAGAAAGTTAACATATGCAGATGAAAGTTAACATATACGGCTGATAGTTAACATGTTCACGTGAATGTTAACATATACACCTAAAAGTTAACATATACAGATGAAAGTTAACATGCTCACGTGAAAGCTAACATGTTCAGGTTAAAGCCAACAAGCTTCATACTTCTTATGCCATGAATTAATTTCTCACACATGATTGAGTACACACCAAATTGTTGATCCTCCAGCATTGTGATTTTAAGCATGTTTAGGATCACAATAGCAAATCACTAGCAATATTTTTCCTTTGTATTTGAGATTTCATAACCAGTTCCCTCAAACATACTTGCATATAAGGCAAATTGTAACCTTAGTGGGTCTCTAATCTAGAAATTAGATATGTACAAAACATACTCTTTCCATCCAAATTGTTCTATTTGAATGAAATTAGATATGTACAAAACATACTCTTTCCATCCAAATTGTTCTATTTGAATGAACTTGTACATATTCACATGACAACCACAATTAACATATCATCCATCCAAATTGTTCTATTTGAATGAACTTGTACATATTCACATGACAACCACAATTAACATATCAATCATAATAAAATACACTAAAATTAATTATTAAATAAACACAATACATTTCATTAATTTTTGATCTAAGTACAACCAAACCATAAGAACACATAGTATAATCAACTGAACAATGAAACATGATACATTACAAGCAATTCTGGAGAAACTATACAAGAGTAAAGAGTACAAACAATCCTATTATAAAAATTAACATCTTCTTCCTCTTTTCTTCTGCAAGCTCACTCATTCCCTTCCTCCTCCTCCTCCTCCCAGCTGCAGCATGCCAAGAGCTTCGTCGTCCCTCATCGAATCAAACAACTTGCAACACTCCTTATAATCTTTCCCCCTCGTGTACAAAGCTAACATTACCTTCCAAGAAACCAAGCTCTTCTTAGGCATCGAGTCGAAAAACCCACGAGCAAGTGCAATGTTAGCATCCCTCGCATACTTATCAATCATCGAATTCCACGTAACGACATCCCACTTTGGCATAATAGAACACAGCTCCCTCACCTTCTCCATCATTCCCACACTCGCGTAGCCTCCTATCATAGTGTTCCAAGAAACCAAATCATTGTCACGCATTTCGTCAAACAACTCAAGTGCACCCTCCACCATCCCATTCTTGACACACCTGTCGATCATCAAGTTCCAAGTAACAATATCAGCCTCCTCAACGAAACCCTCAAACAACTTCCAAGCACTGCCCGGATAGACAAAGCAAGAGTACATATGAATCGCCGAGTTCCGAACATACAAATCCTCTTCAAACCCCAGCTTCACGATCTGGGCATGCAACAACATCTCGTTTGGAGCAAGACCGAGGTGAGAGAACAACTTGGCAAGCAGAGAACTTGGGAATTAAGGAGGAAAGACTTGATGACGGTGTTGAAGATGAATGTGTCGGGGTTTGGGAGGAGAGAGAAGAGGGAGGCAGCGAGGGGAAGGGAGGGCAGAGAGAAGGCAATGTGTTTGATGAAATGTCTGACGAGGAATGGATCGTGATGGTGGCCGGAGGTGAGGAACTAGGCGAGGACTTGGGAGGGAAGGGGAGGGGAGTGGATGAAGGAGACAAGAGCGTTGATGATCGGCGGAGGGTTTTGTTTTTGTTGAAGAGAGAAGAGAGAGAAAGAAAACAAGGGCAATTTTGGGTTTTCAAATTAAGTTGCTCTATGTGTTGTCTCGGAAATGAAAATGGGGCCGAAACATTATTACTTTATGTAATAAGGGCTTTGGCACACAAAAAAAAGTATGGGGGGCCTGGCCACATCACCTTTATTTTTTTAGGGCCTAGACACAATTTTCCCTAGTTTCTAATATGTTAGAGTTTATTAATAATACTTTAATAATTTATGATATAAATCAATATTATTATATTATGAATATATTATTTTTACATTAACATTTGTTAGCAGTAAATTATTTTAATATTAAAAAGTATTTTACTTTATAATAAATTATATTATTTATTTCATAATATATTAATATTTTATATATATTACAAATGTTTTAATATTATATAATATATTATAGTTTCTAATATGTTAGAGTTTATTAATAATACTATAATAATTTATTATATAAATTAATATTACTATATTATGAACATATTATTTTTACATTATTATATTATTTTATAAGATATTTTAATTATTATATATTTATATTATTTAATAAATATTACTAATATATTTGATTACTTATAAGATAATATAGTATACTATAATAAGTATGTTGATAATAAATATATATTAATTATATTTAATATATTATGTTAGATATTATATTAACATATCCTCAAACTCAAAACCAAAACACCGAACTTAAAACACGTAAAAGGTGTTTTGAAATAAGTGTTGTGTTTTTGGTTTGAGGATGATTTAGCTCAAAAAATATCATGGTTTCCAAACGCATGGTGTTTTGTTTTTGGTAAAAACATCATGAAAATAAGTAAAACATCATGATATCCAAACGGAGCCATAATTGTTCTCAAACACATGGTGTTTTTATTTTAACAAAAATACCATGAAAATATAGGAAACACCAAAATTTCCAAGCACACCCTGAGTTATCAAATAAAATCATTGATGTTTCCTCTGTGTTCAGCGTCGATCCTTTTAGAAAATCTCCATTAAAAATCACTGATGTGGCATTTAAATTTTTTAATATCTGAAATTTGCTTGTTGACGTGACAGGTTAAGTAATTTGGGGGGCTAATTTCAACATATGAAAGATGTAGGGGATTAATATAGAGAAAATCCAACAGTAAAGCTCCCCTTTCCTCAATGGCCTGTTTGGATGGAGGGTAGAGAGGGGGAAGGGAAGAGAAATTTCATTTTAACCTTGTTTGGGAGTTTTATTTTGGAGGGTAGAGGAGGGGAATGGAGGGGAAATTTGGCCCAAATTCTTACACCCCAAATTGGGGTGTAATGGAGGGGAAGGGAAGGAAGGGGAAAAATTCCCCTTCCTTCCCCTTCCTTCCCTTCCCTAAGTAAACTCCCAAACACACCACAAAAAACCGATGGCAGCCTCTTTCTCGAAATTTATTTCTCAAATCCTAACAAAGAAACCCAACTACAAACTCCCTTAATATATTTGTGAGTTAAAAATAGTGTGGTTGTATTTGTCGTTGTGGAGGTAGGTCTCAGCTTTCCCCACATACTACAAATTTCCTTCTCTTAAACCTTCCTACACTCAACAGCAGCTCTGACCGACGACCTTGGACTTGTCGACAGCCTTGGGTTTGACATCCGCACAAAATCATATCATACTCCCTTTAAAAGCACGAGTTCGGAAAATCTTTTTTAGACAAATATACCCCTTTATAGTTTGAACTACCTTATTTATAATCAAATTCTAATTTTCAATGGTCAATATTACCCTTCACTATTTTGAATATTTTATTTATATATTAATCTATCCTAATCATAATCATATCTTATCCTAATCCTATGTGAACCATGTTTAGCTTAACAATTTAAAAAAACTAATATTAATAAAATATATAAAACATAAAAATGATATTAGTTTGTTAAGATAAAAAAATTACAAGTAGATAATATATTATAATACATGAAGTATTGCAAAAAAACCATAAAAAGTTTTAAAATTGCAGAAAAGATCCTGAAAAGTTCAAAACTATAAAACTCATCCAAATGTCTCAAAACTTAAAATAAAAAACATGAAATTAAAAAATTAACATCAGTTTGCAAATAATTTAAAATTTACAGTTAACACCTCAATGTCTCAAAAATTATAGAAACACCCTCAAAAGTTTAAATTACAGATAAGCACATTAAAATTCTAAAATTTTAAAACTTACAAACAACACAGATGAATTCAAGAGATTACCATGATACACCTAAAATTTTTGACATTTAAATTTAAATTTTTTAATTAACACCCTCAATATCTCAAAAATTATAGAAACACATTCAAAAGTTCAAATTATAAAAAACCACCCTAAAATTCTAAAATTTGTAAATAAAATAAGATGAATTCAAGATATTACCCTTAGACACCTAAAAAATTAAAATTTGCCAAAATTAACCTCAAAATTTTTAAAAAACTCCTTCAAAATTTAAAAATCGTAAAAAAAAACTAAATTTTCAAAATTTTTAACTAGCACACATCAAATTCGTCGATTGGTAGACCGCTAAAATTTAATAATTTTCAAACTTAATCTATAGTTTTAATAATTACAAAAGACACCCTCAAAATTTTAGAGTTATAAGAAATATACTAACATTTAAAAAATTACCACCAACACATGAAACATAGAATTTACAACTATCAAACTTAAAAGTAAATTTTTTTAAAAACTCTTTCAAAATTTTAAAAATTATAAATCACACCCTCAAAGTTTAAAACCACAAAAATGGGCTAAAATTTTAAAACTTGGCAAAGAAAAGTGTAATTGTTTGGTATTTTTCATATATATATATTAAAATTTCTAATTTAGGGATTTACTATATATTTTCAGCACACAAAGAATTTTATATATATGAAATTAATATTTATTCTCATTGAAATAGAAAAAAAATCAAAGTCTATATTTTGAGCAGTTTGTGTTGAACATCATAAGTACATTTGACTTCTTTGTAAAGTTAAATGAGATGATAAAAAATTAACGAGCCCAAGAAAGATAATAGCATAAAAAATACAAAATTAGCCTGATGTCATAATTGATGTAGATGATGAAGACAATACTTTAGAATTGTCCGAGAAATGATAAATGATAAACCTGAAAAAGAATTGATCTTAACTCAATAAAAAATAAAATAGAAGAAATAAAAACAATATTTTATGAATATTTTATAGAATTTTTTATTTATTTTGAGTGAAATTAGGAATCTTTAGAAGGAAGATTCATGAATTTTTTCAGTACTTTTATATTCTTATGTGGATGTTTTTATCATATAAAAGTATACTAGAGTTAGCATTAATCTTTAATTTATATTTTTTTATGAAGTCTATCAATGATTAGGAATAAACTTCATATTCTCTTTTGCATCGTTTTAACATACTTTAAATCAATCATTTTGCCATATTGGTTTTAAATATTCGCCTTCCTTGTATAACACTATTTTAATATTTTTCACTTTGCAATGCTATACTTTCTCAAATAAAGCTTAGTTTCATATCGGTCAAAAATAATATGAAAATTCAAATTATTTTTATATTATATTTGTTTTTTGTCAATTCAAATATCAACATGAAAATTTAAATTGGGTGTATCCCATTTAAACAAACATAAAAAAATAATCGGGATGTAAGAGTTTAAAGAAAAAAGTAAGCACAAACTGCTAAAAATACTTAATCATGGTATTAAATCACGTGCATTGCACGTGTGTAAAAACTAGTATATAGAAACGCGCAATTGACGGGAAAAAAAACCCGTAAAGAATCCCACGCCCAAACAAAATCCTATCCAACCTCCTCCACTCTGTAAATGAAAATCTACAGAGAACAAACAATAGGAAATTCCAGCTTCAAGTTGTCGAAATCATAATGTCTCTCTCCGACCTTAACTTTTAGGTTTGAGAGAGAATTTTTGAAGGCTAAAACGCCATTTTAGTCCTTGTAGGCCCTAATTCCCAAACTAGTTCTTGTACTTTTTTTTCTCTCTCTCAACTTAGTCTTGTACCTCACTTCAGCATAAACCAGGTCCTTTTTTAACAGCAGTTAAAAATTGAGTGCTACATTTGTGTTTATCATAACATTGCCCTCAAGTTGATCTATTGTTAGAAAACACCTTAAATTTTATGTTTCTCTTAAAAACTCCATCTTTATAATTTGCACCCAAACCTTTACTTTTCAAAATTGTTCTACTTTGTTAATGGAATATTAACAAAAATGATTGGTTTGTCCATATACCTCCTAAATAATTAACCACTTAACATATGGGAGGATTTCGGCAATGGATTAGCTTACAAAATGAAATGATAAAGCAGATAGCTAGAAAGTAGGTTTCTAACCTTCCACATAATTTCCTCCTTATTTTCTAATTTTAACTCTAATTTACGATTTGATTAATCAATTAATAATATAATCACGTCGTAACCATAAGTGTATATTCTTCAAGAACCCCGTTATTGCCCGTTTGTGAGATAACTCGCCTTAACTATTTTAATTTCACAAAGCCCTATAACTTTTTACGGGTTTTGCACATAACTCTTTAAACTTCTTGTATTCCACTTTACTCCTGGGAGATTTTTTTTTAACTTTGACCGACAAAGTAACTCCATAAAGTCTAATGTTGTCATATGCCAAACAGGTGACCAAGAAAAATGTATAGACACCTCAGCCCTAAAATGTTATCATTTTATTTTTTTTATTTTTATTTTTGTTATAGTGCTTCAATTATTGAATAATAATCTTCATTCAATAGCAGGCAAACGTCACACATTAACTGCCTAATTAAATCAGTTTATCGCTTCGAGATAACCAAAAGTCCCCACGCTCGGACGACTCGAAAGGAAGACATCTCCCGTAGCTGGCTCAAAAGGTGGTACGCGTCGATCTCCTCGCCAAATCGACTCACAAACGGACCTACACGACCACATATTTGGCCGACATCTCATGAAACCGACTCAAAAGGCAGTACTTCTCGACCCTCTACCATACGAGTAGAAAGACGATGTCATACCTCGGGTCCCCCCCGCTGATAGTCGTTCGCCATCACATTAAATGCATGGTCATTTCTCCACCCCCGAAGATCTTTACAATGCATCAGACCATGTCGGCACCACGTACCACCTGTCACTTCACATTAAACACCAAAGTGACTCTCGTCACTGGGCAGCTGACACCTGTAAAGCTAGTACTGACTCAGCCACCAGCTCATACTCGGCCGAAGTTACCAAACCACCCCTCTACTATTACTATAATTGGGAGGACTGTTCTTAGCAAAAGGGGTAAGCAATTTTCCTGCTCCAAAAGCTCAAGAACTTCTAAAGTTCATTTTCTTCTCCACTCAAGCAGTTTACTGACTTGATCGTTGGAGGAATAACCGGAGAACCAAACTCCGTCCTTTTACGAGTTCTCGTATGTGAAGGGAAGAACAGCTCACTCTGAAACTAGACATTTGGAGGGGTTAGAGGACTCCCGACAACCTAATCCCCCTCTTAATTAGCTAATCGATTATTAACATCAACAATTTCCATTAAATTTCTTTGACGGATGGGGTGTGTTTTCAACTTTTTTTCATAAAGCACATTACATGTCATGGTTGACAATTTCTACTTTACGGGGTTAAATGAATAATCTTCAGTAGGTTTAGCATAATAGAAGTTTAAGGGTTTGTGTGGAAAAAACCCTCAAAGAACGTTAGTATAAATAGATCATTCTATTATTGTTTCTTTGCAATCCGACAACATATATGTTTGTTCTTAGGGGGTGTTAGTCAATTGGGATATTTTGATGCAAATTGGGATAATTGTTAAAGCGGAATAATTTTTTACTAGTGGGATATTTTAGTGGGATAAATAGGAACAATTTTATGAAGCGGGATATTTTAATAAAATAACGTGGGATAAATTTTTATAATCATGAAATATATATTTATACATTTTGAAGATATAAATATTATTTATGTATTTTAAACTTACTATTATTGATTTATAATTGCTTACAAGAATATTCTTTACTATTAAATAACTTTTCGTTAGACTATAAAATATTGACAATTATTATTATTATGATGGTCTAATGGTGATAACCATAATAGGAAAGAAGTAAAGATAAAAGAATATAAAAAATAAAAAATAACAAAATAAATATGAGTTCTAGTTTTTTACCACCTAGTTCCAAGCTAAAACTTGGAATAATTTGAGAGACTAGAACTCTCATTTTTATATAGAAAAATGAAAAAAGTGGGATAATTTTGTACCATTATCCCAATTCTAGTTTTATTAGAGTTCTACTTGACTAACACTGTAAAATTTTGTTCTAGTTTTAGTTCTATGTGACTAACACCTTAAAAATTTATCCCACATATTATCCCAGTTCTAATTTTAAGTTCTAGGTGACTAACCCCCCCTTAGATAATTTTGTTGTACAATCCAATAGTTTTAGTACTGAATTGCTTTTTAGTTTTGCTATGAGGACAGTCAACTTTTTTTTTCCTTTTTTTTTCTACTATTTAATTTTTTAGTATTCACACGAAAAGGGAAAAAACTATTACACATGTGATGATGACAAGTGGGCAACAAGCTGCGCCGCTAATCCTTTCTGAATTGTAAAACCCAACCTACGAAATACATACTCAGCGGACCCTGTTGTCGCCACATTCTTATTCATGAATTTTTGTACTCTCCTGAGGAACTCCACCGCATCAGCTGCAAGGAAACCAAACGTATCGAAAGCGAACGGGATGAAGCTGTGGTGGTTGTCCTTGCAAATATTTGTATCGAAAGCGCCGCTAATATTTTCTACTAGATCCTTAGAAAATATTGCTTGTTTGTAGTTCTCATTACAAGATGAACACAAAGTCTCAAATATTTCATGTCATATTGGATCAGTCATCAACTCATTTAATTACTTATTTTCTCATCTTCATCACTGCTAGCTTTTGAATGTTTGTTACTTGTGATCATAGATGTGCTACTATATAGATTGAATTTTTTTAAAAGTTTTAGCAACGATTGAGTCTAAACGGAATCCAAAGAGGAGTTGAAAATCAAAAGTATAGGGACCACAATTGTAAAATAATTGAGGGTAATATTGTCATAAACAAAAGATTAACACTTATTTTTTAATGGATGTTAAACAAGGAGTTAGTTTTTAACTAAGGTGTGGTACAATGATTAAGTTGAGAAAAAATAAATTACAGGGACCTATTGGAGAAATCAAAGCCCTAGTATAGGGACTAAATTAGCCTTTTAGCCGGTTTTAAAAAAGAGGAGCTGCCACTAGTGTCTAAGAGCAAGTGCATCAAGCTCCTAGTTGGGAGTCCTAGTCAGCAAGCTCTCAAGAGCTCTCAAGCATTTTAGAATAAAAAATTAAAAATTAAGCCTTGGGAGGCACTCATTCTTTTATGGAGCTCCAACAAGCTCCTAGTTAGGAGCTCCAACAATATCAAAAAAACCCCTCTTCTATTTTAATATTTTACCCATTACTTTCAATTATATTTAAACCTCTTGTATTTTATTTCTAACCGTTGGATACGGCCTTCGAGGGAGCGCACACGGTCTTCGAGGCAACCCACGACCTTCGAGGGAGCACACACGGTCTTCGAGGTAACCCGCGGCTTTCAAGGGAACGCACACGGTCTTCGAGGTAACCCACAGTCTTCGAGGTTGGGCACGAAGTTCGAGGTATCGCAAACTTTGACCGTCAACCGACTGATTCCAATAAAATTTGATGGCTTCTCTCCTCAACTCATCATCGCCCAGAATAAAATGTCTAGCTCATCTAGCTCTAGCGATGATGAAATGATGAAGACGTTCTTTCTTATGGGAGCTGCTGTCGTTGAGGAAGAAGAACAAGAGAAATGTTCAACTTCAGTTCAACACAAACGACGTATCGTGCTCCATCGAAACCGACTGGAAGGCCACAATCGGTTGTTCCAAGATTATTTTGCTGATGCACCAACCTATCCTCTTTATTATTTTCGTCAAAGGTTCAGAATGAGGCGTTCGTTATTCCTTCGAATCCACGACGCAGTCGTCGAACATGATAAGTACTTCGTCCAAAAGAGGAATTGTGCTGGACAGTTAGGACTATCTAGTCTTCAAAAGATTACTGCAGCTATGCGGATGCTCGCATATGGAGCATCCGCTGACTCCGTTGACGACTACATTCGAATCGGTAAAAGTACGTTGCTTGAGAGCGTGAAGAGGTTCGTTCGATCGATTATCAACATCTTTGGAGAGGAATACCTTCGTTCACCGACTAATGAAAACGTTGCACGCCTGCTCGAGGAAGGTTCACAACGAGGTTTTCCTGGTATGCTTGGGAGCATCGACTGCATGCACTGGACATGGAAGAACTGTCCAACTGCCTGGCAAGGTATGTATACTGAACATTTTCATGAACCTACAATTATTTTGGAGGCCGTAGCTAGAAAAGATCTTTGGATATGGCATGCCTTCTTTGGACTGCCGGGGTCTCATAATGACCTTAATGTTCTATATCGTTCACCGGTTTTTGCACAACTTGCGGAGGGAAGAGCTTCACCGTGCAACTATACTGTCAATGACCACGAGTATAATATGGGATACTATCTCGCCGACGGGATTTACCCAGAGTGATCCACATTAGTGAAGACTATTCCAGCACCTCGAGGAAACAAGCATAAGTACTTTGCTCAACAACAAGAAAGCACAAGAAAAGATGTTGAGCGAGCTTTTGGCGTGTTGCAAGCTCGATTTGCGATTGTTCGTGGACCAGGACGTTTCTGGCAACCTTGTGTGCTGAAAGATATCATGACAGCTTGTATCATAATGCATAACATGATCGTTAAAGATGAACGTGATTGTCAATTGGACAACAACTTTGACTTTACTGATTCAGTATCAGTCGTTGAACCTTCTCATGTGCAGACGGTGCCTCTAACTGAGTTCATCCAAAATCATCATCGGATCAAGAACACACAAACACACAAATCACTAAAAATTGATTTGATCGAGCATCTGTGGCAGCTCAAGGGATCCATCGCAGCGGATCCAGAGTTTTCCACATTTTGTTTCCTCTTGAGCTTTGCTGCTTTACTCCCTTCAAGCCTTACTAACACATCATCTGAGTCGGTGTTCAACTCGATGGGGGTCACTGGCATGGAATTGTTTGGTGAGGAATCAGAGTTTGTGGTTCTTCTCAGCTGTGATCGAATCTTATTGTAAGTTTCCATTTGTTGGATCCACTTTTGATGATGACGCAACTCAACCCAGCAATGGTCAAACACGAATGGCTTACCATAAAGAGATTGGTATAATTCTTTTACTTCTGCAATCTACACAAAAGTTAAATTTAGAATAATCTAACATATAAGTTAAATATTTACATAAAAACATATAAGTTAAATATTTACCTGGTCAATAATTCCCGTACCAGATCTTTGTCTTCCTTCAATCTGAGCAACGCACCTGCAGAACTTGTTGACATACAGTTGAATTGTTGACCAACGGTGCATCATTTGGTTTGGTGTGCGGCTCATTGGATCGGTGGAGTATTGGATAAAGTAGTCGTTAGCTCTGTGCCAAAACTTATCTTTGTGTTGCCCCGTACCTTGGATGGCGTCTTGGCTCGTGTTCAGCCAAGCAGACACAAGAAGTTTATCCTCGTGGACAGTCCAATTTTCGGACCGCGTGTAAGCCTTCTTTTTCTTTGTGGTCGGTGTTTCTTGGGATGACACTTGTTTTGTTGCTGATTGTGAGAACTCAATGGGGTTACCTTCTTCTACGACTTCTGTATAGAACGACGAGTATAAGGTCGATTCTTCACCGGTAAGGAGTTGCGAATAGTAGTTGTTTTGGGAGGGATCCATGAGATTTGTAATTTGATAGGAAATTATAGAGTTTTTTTTATGAGAGAGTTGTGTGGATTGATTTGTGTAGTGAATTGTGAATTTATAGGGTTTTTCTTACTGTTCAACGGTCATTTTTTCACTCAACGACAATAATTTTCACTCAACGGTCATTTTTAACGGGCATTTTTCTTACTGTTTAACAAAAATCATTTTCAACTCTGTTAGCTCATTTATTTCATTTATGGAATCTTGTGCATCAAAACTCTTCTTCGTTATTTCCGTCATCGCCCCAAATCAAAACTCTGGCAGCCAATTAAAAAAAATCACATCAAAACTCTTCATTATCTCCATCGCCCCAAATTATCTCCCCAACCGAGCGGACCTTCTTCTTCGTTTCCCCAAATCTTCATCTCCGTCATCACCCTTGCTTGAATCCAGTCCTCAAATCTTCGTTTCCCCAATTTCTATCTCGAATCCAGTCCTCAAATCTCCGAGCGCCCCAAATCAAGGGTTCCCCAACCGAGCCCCCGTCGAATCAAGCCCTCTCCCGCAACCTCCGCCGCCGCCGAGAGGGTCCAACTACGAAGGTGAAGTTCGCACCACACACAAATTCTTTGATTTTTGGCTTCAATTTTGGGCAGATTTCACTATTTTTTTAGCTCTACATAGCTCCTAGGCAATTGTGAACTTGGGGGGGGGTTGTTAAAATCTTTACCAGTTGGGAGCTCCCAAGCGCTCACACAAATTTGTGGAGCGCTTGGGAGCTCGGAAGCTCCCAAAGCCACGTCAGCCTAAGGAGAGGGCTTGGGAGGAGTTAGGAGGCTTGCTGGAGGGGGGGTGCCAACTTCCACGGCACGTCAGCCTGAGAGCCTCCTTCAGAGCTTACTGCCCTTGCTCTAAGAGAGGGGGAAGTTCAAATTTGGATTTTCCTATATTAATCCCTAGACTAAATAAATCTTTCATATTTTGAAATTATGTCCCCCAATTACTTGACCCGCCATTGTTCGCGTGTGAAAATTGCTTCATTGAATTCATTGTTATCTTGAATAACTGTTTTTTTTTCGGTTACAAAAAGATCCGGTCTTTTTAGATCGCGTTACAACGAAATCAAAGAAAAAAGAAAAAGATTACAACTTTCCTTTTACAACTTTCCTTTAGAACAAATCGCAAGATCCTGTTTTGCGGTCTCTTGCTTGTGTGGGTTCTTTGCCGACGCCGGGGTTAATCCGTGGACCACCGCGCGATCTAGATCGCGGTCGGGATCTACACGATTTGACGGGTATTATTTCGCTAAGGAAATAATAGCCGGGGGGGGGATTAATTCACCAAGGAAATAATCGCCCTTAGTTCTCGGGATCAAAGGCCAAGCTTTGATCCGGAGGTGTGATCTCGTGTAGATCTTAGATCTGATTTTTACCTCTCTCGAACTCCTGCCTTTTGTGACGTGGACGCTCGCGAGACCAGATCTGAATGTTCAAGTCCTCAAGTCTTCAAAACTCCAAGCTCAATCTTCGATCGGCAGAGTTTTGGCTCTCAAAGTTCCAACCTTTACAAATGAACCAAGGGGGCCTATTTATAGGCTCTCTGAACTGTGCCGCGCACAGATCTGGTCGGCCACCTATGGGTGGCCGCGCACTGGGCCGAGCCACCCATGGGTGGCTCGGCTTTGGCCGAGCCCCCTTAGGCATTGGGTTTCGTCGTTTTGTCCGGTCTCGTGGTTGATTCGGACTCTGATTTGTTGATCTGATTTGGCAGTAGATCTGATTCCTGATTAGGCAGTAAATCCACTCTGAGTTCGAGTCCGAAACTGATCTTGATTCGATCGTGATTAGTCGAGTCTGCCCTTGGTTGGATGACTGCGTTGACTCTTCGAACACTTGGCTTGATTCCACACGCGAATGATGTATTCCGTTGCTTACGTGCGATTCATCAACCTCGTCGCGCTCGTTGGTTCGTCTGTTTGTGCCGAGCTATGCTAAGGACCTATAAGCAATTTTATACGCCTACAGATACCCCCTCCAAAGTATTTTAGCCTCGTTCTTTATAGAAGAGTCTGGAATACTTTGGATATGATTGTCCCAACCTTCAGTCGGTGTAACGGGACCTGGAATGGCTTCTGTTCTTGATTCCTTCAATCCTCCAGGCTATTCGGTGCTTTGTCGAATGTCTGTAAGAGTTCCGGTGCTGCATTTATTGTCTGACCGTTGTCAGAATTTTAAACTTGAAGTCGATTCCTGATTTTCTAATCTTTAGCTGACCATCGATTGTTGGCGTTGAGTCTTTATTTTCGACGCGTTGTCCGGCGTAGTGTTGCTGAGTTATCCTTAAGATATTTAGAGAAAGAAAAAAAAATATTCTCCAGGAACTTCTCAACCAAAAATAGGGAATAGTTTATACTCATATACCTTATTGGAGTATTTTCCATACCAAATGAGCTGAACCGCTTGATAATGAGCCAAAAAAGGTAGTAATTCGGCTCAAAAAATCTTCTGATTCTTCCGAATATGTGGGAGAGGCAAGAATAAACTAAGGACTGAACCCTCGGTCGATTGAAGTTGTTCGATGCTCGATTCACTTCAATTTGAATTCTGGTTTAAACCAGGTCTGTCCGGTTCAACTTGTCTGGTCCGGTTCAACTAGGCTTGGTTCAACATTATAAAAGAGGGTTTTTTCTCCTCATTAGGCGCGGCCCCCTTAACCTTTTTTTCACTTTTCTCTTCCCTCGAGCATCCTTTCTCCCTCAAAACTTCGTAGTTGCATTAGATCTAGTCTTCCTTTGATCTTTGACTGAGAAATCCCTCAAACTTTTATATTTAGAATTTCTCCAGGCCCCTGCGAGTGCGTGGTCCGAGCCTCTTCAAGATCTGATTTTTATTGGATCCACGAGCTTTTTCTCAGGTAAATCCTCACCATTTTAGCATATTTTATGCTTAATTCAATTATGAATTTGTGGGGTCGCAGCGAGGGTTAGGATTAAGATTTGGCGCCTCGACCTCACCTTCAGGGGGAGAATTGCAAAAAAGAGGAACTTTTTCTAGATCTGATTCCTTAATTTATTATGCAGGTCTCTATGTCTCGTATTGCGAGAGGTCAATCCTCTACCGCGTGCGGCTGATGGCGCGCCTCCCTCTAATGCTGGTGAGCTATTTTTTGGAAATTTATAAATTAGTCCATTTTCTTGAAATTTGCAAATTGGTCATTTTCACCCCATTTTGTTCTCCTTGGTGAGGCAATCGGAAGAGCCTTGATTCTCCTTGGGAGGATGCGACGCTTTAAAGATATGTTTTGCTTGGTCAAAACCATATCTCAATATAAAGGGCGTTTTGACGCTGCATTGTGCCTTATAGGCAGGGATATATTATCGATATACCTATCTTATAAGTGCATAATGTGGCCAAATCGTCTCACCTTTTATAAGGAGTGAATCTATCTTACCCATTTGTAGGATGAGTTCAACTTCTTTTATGATTGAGACTAACAACTGTTTAAATTTTGCTTCCAGTGGAATATCCTTCTGGGGCGTTCTCATCTCACGCAGTGTACGGGCATCGTGGCAAGTATTATTCGACTTCCGACGATTTTTCCCCTATCCCAGTCACTCCTCAGTTTGCTTCGGGCACGTCGACAGAGGTTGCCCAAGTGGTGAAGGAAGGTGGACATCGAGCTCTTCGCCAGTTGATTACAGATGCGCCCCTCGTGAAGGATGCCAGTTCGATTCAGCCTCGGAAGACGACTTTTTGTTTGGCGACTCTGCCAGAGATCCGGATGCAGTTGTTTATTGATGCCGAGCAGTGGCTTCATAAGACTGGCAGTGGTTTCAATATATTGCCGAAGATTCCTCGGCATCGTTCGTTGACTAAGCTCAGGCGTCAGGCTGTGACACGGGAGATGTCGTGGCGCTTGACGGAGGAGCAATGAGAGCGTTCACTGTGGCTACATCACTCATCAGGCATCTCCTGATTCGGAGCAGGAGTCATATCACTGATTGCATCCTGGAGTATTGGGGTTGGATGCACCGCCGCGGAACGAGCTTCTTGCCTCTGCTTCTACTTTGAAGAATCGCCTCGCCTGCTATTAGACGGGAGATGCCTGCGACACGTCACAGATTTTATGGTTGGCGTCCATTCTTTGGACAAGCTTTGGTGACTCGCATGACGAAGTACGTCTTGAGCCGATGGAGCGAGGAGTTGCACGCTTGTGGTCTATATGCAGCCGTTCGTGCCACCATGTATGGTTTGCCTGTTAGCGCGAGGCATTTCTTCGCTTTGTACGAGCTCTATAACCAGATTCGAACACTTTTCTGACAAGTGCAGTTGGGAGCTCTCAAGCGCTCCACAAATTTGTTGAGCGCTTGGGAGCTCGGAAGCTCCCCAAAGCCACGTCAGCCTAAGGAGAGGGGCTTGGGAGGAGTTAGGAGCTTGCTGGAGGGGGGGCTGCCAACTTCCACGGCCACGTCAGCCTTGAGAGCCTCCTTCAGAGCTTACTGCCCTTGCTCTAAGAGAGGGGGAAGTTCAAATTTGGATATTTCCTATATTAATCCCCTAGACTAAATAAATCTTTCATATTTTGAAATTATGTCCCCCAAATTACTTGACCCGCCATTGTTCGCTGTGAAAATTGCCTTCATTGAATTCATTGTTATCTTGAATAACTGTTTTTTTTTTCGGTTACAAAAGATCCGGTCTTTTTTAGATCCGGTTACAACGAAATCAAAGAAAAAGAAAAAGATTACAACTTTCCTTTTACAACTTTCCTTTAGAACAAATCGCAAGATCCTGTTTTGCGGTCTCTTGCTTGTGTGGGTTCTTTGCCGACGCCGGGGTTAATCCGTGGACCACCGCGCGATCTAGATCCGGTCGGATCTACACGATTTGAACGGTATTATTTCGCTAAGGAAATAATAGCCGGGGGGGGGATTAATTCAGCCAAGGAAATAATCGCCCTTAGTTCTCGGGATCAAAGGCCAAGCTTTGATCCGGAGGTGTGATCTCGTGTAGATCTTAGATCTGATTTTTACCTCTCTCGAACTCCTGCTTTTGTGACGTGGACGCTCGCGAGACCAGATCTGAATGTTCAAGTCCTCAAGTCTTCAAAACTCCAAGCTCAATCTTCGATCGGCAGAGTTTTTGGCTCTCAAAGTTCCACCTTTACATAATGAACCAAGGGGGCCTATTTATAGGCTCTCTGAACTGTGCCGCGCACAGATGCTGGTCGGCCACCTATGGTGCCGCGCACTGGCCGAGCCACCCATGGGTGGCTCGGCTTTGGCCGAGCCCCCCTTAGGCATTGGGTTTCGTCGTTTTGTCCGGTCTCGTGGTTGATTCGGACTGCTGATTTGATGATCTGATTTGGCAGTAAATTGGATTCCTGATTTGGCAGTAAATCCGCTTCTGAGTTCGAGTCCGAAATTGATCTTGATTCGATCGTGATTCGTCCGAGTCTGCCCTTGGTTGAATGACTCGTTGATTCTTCGAACCCTTGGCTTGATTCCACACGTGAATGGATGTATTCCGTTGCTTGCGTGCGATTCGTCGATCTCGTCGCCTCGTTGGTTTAGGGGACCTATAAGCAATTTTATATGCCTACAGATACCCCCTCCAAAGTATTTCAGTCTCGTTCTTTTATAGAAGAGTCTGGAATACTTTGGATATGATTGTCCCAACCTTCAATCGGTATGACGGGACTTTGGAATGGCTTCTGTTCTCGATTCTTTTAATCCTCCAGGTTATTCGGTGCTTTGTCGAATGTCTGAAAGAGTTTCGGTGCTGCATTTATTTTCTGACCGTTGTCAGAATTTTAAACTTGAAGTCGATTCCTGATTTTCTAATCTTTAGCTGACCATCGATTGTTGGCGTTGAGTCTTTATTTTCGACGCGTT
The DNA here is from genome assembly GCF_001876935.1 of Asparagus officinalis. NCBI lineage: Eukaryota > Viridiplantae > Streptophyta > Magnoliopsida > Asparagales > Asparagaceae > Asparagus > Asparagus officinalis. Next base: position 41,923,575 of record NC_033796.1, on the reverse strand, counting down.
GTCCGGCGTAGTGTTGCTGAGTTATCCTTAAGAATATTTAGAGAAAAGAAAAAAAAATATTCTCCAGGAACTTCTCAACCAAAAATAGGGAATAGTTTATACTCATATACCTTATTGGAGTATTTTCCATACCCAAATGAGCTGAACCGGCTTGATAATGAGCCAAAAAAGGTAGTAATTCGGCTCAAAAAATCTTCTGATTCTTCCGAATATGTGGGAGAGGCAAGAATAAACTAAGGACTGAACCCTCGGTCGATTTGAAGTTGTTTCGATGCTCGATTCAGCTTCAATTTGAATTCTGGTTTAAACCAGGTCTGGTCCGGTTCAACTTGGTCTGGTCCGGTTCAACTAGGCTTGGTTCAACATTATAAAAAGAGGGTTTTTTCTCCTCATTAGGGCCGGCCCCCCCTTAACCTTTTTTTTCACTTTTCTCTTCCCTCGAGCATCCTTTCTCCCTCAAAACTTCGTAGTTGCATTAGATCTAGTCTTCCTTTGGATCTTTGACTGAGAAATCCCTCAAAACTTTTATATTTAGAATTTCTCTCAGGCCCCTCGAGTGCGTGGTCCGAGCCTCTTTCAAGATCTGATTTTTATTGGATCCACGAGCTTTTTCTCAGGTAAATCCTCAACCATTTTAGCATATTTTATGCTTAATTCAATTTATGAATTTGTGGGGTCGCATGCGAGGGTTAGGATTAAGATTTGGCGCCTCGAGCTCACCTTTCAGGGGGGGAGAATTAAAAAAGAGGAACTTTTTTTAGATCTGATTCCTTAACTTATTTTGCAGGTCTCTATGTCTCGTACTGCGAGGGGTCAATCCTCTACCGCGTCGGCTGATGGCGCGCCTCCCTCTTATGCTGGTGAGCTATTTTTGGAAATTTACAAATTAGTCCATTTTTTCTTGGAAATTTGCAAATTGGTCCTTTTCACCCCATTTTGTTCTCCTTGGCGAGGCAATCGGGAAGAGCCTTGATTCTCCTTGGCGAGGATCGACGCTTTAAAGATATGTTTTGCTTGGTCAAAATCATATCTCAAAATCAATTAAAGGGGCGTTTTGACGCTGCATTGTGCCTTATAAGGCAGGGATATATTATCGATATACCCTATCTTATAAGTGCATAATGTGGCCAAATCGTCTCACCTTTTATAAGGCAGTGAATCTATCTTACCCATTTGTAGGATGAGTTCAACTTCCTTTTATGATTGAGACTAACAACTGTTTAAATTTTTGCTTCCAGTGGAATATCCTTCTGGGGCGTTCTCATCTCACGCAGTGTACGGGCATCGTGGCAAGTATTATTCGACTTCCGACGATTTTTCCCCTATCCCAGTCACTCCTCAGTTTGCTTCGGGCACACCGACAGAGGTTGCCCAAGTGGTGAAGGAAGGTGGATATCGAGCTCTTCGCCAGTTGATTACAGATGCGCCCCTCGTGAAGGATGCCAGTTCGATTCAGCCTCTCGGGAAGACCGACTTTTTGTTTGGCGACTCTGCCAGAGATCCGGATGCAGTGTTTATTGATGCCGAGCAGTGGCTTCATAAAACTGGCAGTGGTTTCATATATTTGCCGAAGATTCCTCGGCATCGTTCGTTGACTAAGCTCAGGCGTCAGGCTGTGACACGGGAGATGTCGTGGCGCTTGACGGAGGAGCATGAGAGCGTTCACTGTGGCTACATCACTCATCAGGCATCTCCTGATTCGAGCAGGAGTCATATCACTGGATTGCATCCTGGAGTATTGGGGTTGGATGCACCGCCGCGGAACGAGCTTCTTGCCGCTGCTTCTACTTTGAAGAATCGCCTCGCTGCTTTAGGACGGGAGATGCCTGCGACACGCCACAGGTTTTATGGTTGGGTCCATTCTTTGGACAAGCTTTGGTGGACTCGCATGACGAAGTACGTCTTGAGCCGATGGAGCGAGGAGTTGCACGCTTGTGGTCTATATGCAGCCGTTCGTGCCACCATGTATGGTTTACCTGTTAGCACGAAGCATTTCTTCGCTTTGTGCGAGCTCTATAACCCGGATTCGAACACTTTTCTGACCCGGCAAGGATGGGTGTTGGCCCTCCATGAGAGCCACCAGGATTCTGCGGTTTGCCCATGGGACAGATGCTATATCAGGAATATTTCCCTCCAACCAAGAATTAAGTCAGCTGAAGGATCACATGCCCGACCGCTACGAGACTTATGGGATCTCACATGTCACTATCATATCGCTTTTTGGCGCATTAACCGTTTAGCGAAGAGGGCTAAATCCCATGTTGAGCCAGAAAGAGTTTGCGTTTATTGTTCAGGAATCTAGAGAGCAATTCTGGCGAGGCTATTTGTGAGCTGGCACCACTCACTCCTTCAGGGGTTAATAGTCTACTGAAGAAGGTTGATGCTCATTCCTATACCATTAGCAGTCCTGAGAGTGGTTTTCCTACAGGGACCAAGTTTAAAGCATTCTTATGGCATGCAACCGCGCCGATTCGACCGATGACCCTTCTCGCCGGTTACCTCGCTATCTGGTTAAAGAAATGCGTGGTC
>NC_033796.1:41871074-41920046 GCF_001876935.1 Asparagus officinalis | reverse complement strand
TCGACGAGCTTTCGAACAAATTCAAGGTATTTACTCACTCATTTAAATAGAACGCTGGCTTTTTCTGATTGTTGGAAAATTGATCACACACTGTTTGTTATTCTTGGAATGGACCTGATTTGAAACTTTGGAACAACCTCTGTTAACACTAAAAGCATCTATTTTGTTGGTTTGATCTTTTGTATGCGTACTTAGGGTTTATTAAGTTAATTTATTTAGGTTAAAATTTAAACTTTATGCAAGTTTTTAATTATTGTTGATAAAATTTGCATGAAATTTCTTGTTAAATTTTGGTTAATTGGACATTTTTTAGTTATATATGTCAATAAATTCTGGAAGATATTTTTAGAATATTGTTTATTACCAGTGAAAATTATTTAATAGGGCTAATGTTTTGCTCAATGTCTATTTTTTTAGTAATGTCTTACTAAATAATATGCATTCCAGGTGAATCCTGAGACCCATCCTTAATGGAATACGAGGACATAAAATTAATGGTATGAGGTTTATAATTCATATGCCAATTTGAAGGTTTTCAACATTCGAAGGGATAAAGTGAGATATGATAAAAAATGGTGATCTTTACTATAAGAAATTTGTGTGCTTTAAAGAAGGAATATGTGAAATTAAACATATATGGATAGAGTAGATAGAACATATAAAGAACATGCATTATCCAGAGGCAATTGTGATGCGTGTCTTGAAATTGTTTTTGATAATCAAACAAAGAGATGGTTTGCTTATAGTTTAAGAGATGCATAATCATGAGCTTGCAGGCCAAGACGAAGTTCCCTTTCTTCGCTCTCAATGAAGATGTGCAAATGGAAGAAATTCATATGCTAGCACAATGGGGCATTCCTAAGAATAAAATTTTAAATTTTATGGAATATAGACACGGATGTTATGAGAAGGTGGTTTTATCAGAAAAGATATCTATAATAAGTGGAGTAAAATATCACAAAGAAGTATAGAACATGGAGATGCACAAATTGTATTGAATAAGATGGAATGAAGAAAAAGGAAAGTTGTAGGTTTTTCTATTTGAATAAAACTGATGATGAAGGTCATCTTACATAGTTGTTCTGGGCTGATTCTCAATCAAGAGTTGATTATGAAGTTTTTGGTGATGTTTTGTTATTTGACAGAACTTATTGAACAAAAAAATATTTCATGCTTTTCATACCATTTATTGGTTTAGAGCACCATCGGAGAACAATAATATTTGGATGCGGAGTACTTTGTAATGAAACAACTGTAAGCTACATTTAGTTATTGAAGGCATTTTAGATGGCGATGTATTAAAAAGAACCCTTGTTTGTCATTATCGATGGTGATAGCACCATGCATGAAGCTATTATCATAGAGTTTCCAAACGCAAAGCATTAGTTGTATTATTGGCATATAGGAAAAAACTTATATAAGAAATCGTTTAGTTAGGTTCTCTTTCAAGACCTTATTTCCAGAAAATATACGGTTGAAGTGTTTGAAAATAAGTGGAAAGAACTTCTTGGTAATAGATTGGTAACAAAGAGAAAAAATAGCTAACAAAAATGTATGAAAAAAATATTTATGGGCTACTACCTACTTACATGGGCATGCTTTCTTAGGCCTTAGAAATACACAACTCAATGAAAGTATAAATTCTATTATGTACAAATATCTCAACTATGACATGACTCTTGTTGATATGATTCATCACTATGATAAATGTGTTTCAGGTGCTCGTCAAAATGAGGTAGTAGATGGCTGTAAAGCTTCCCACTTTACTCCATCTCCAAGAACTTATATGAGAATATTAGAGTTATATGCTGCTGATGTTTATACGTCTGTTGTTTTTTCGATCTAGTTCAAATTGATATGAAAAAATGAAAAAAAAAATTATTGTATCACAAGCACACTATGATGATGGATTTCACTATGATGATGGATTTCACAACTTTGTTATCATAGTTGGCTCATAATCTTTTATTTTAATTATCTGTGTTTCTATGTTTACCTTAATCATTAACCAATAACAAAGGCAAAACCGTATTTGTATATCGGCAATATATAAAGTACCTTCCAGACCCATATCCACTATCGCTTATTTTTGTATGTCTGTTAAGCCACTTATGATATTGAACATTTTTATTAGATTACAATAAATACCAATAGACCCCTCTCTGACATTTTCTACATTTTAATTAAATATAAAAAATAAGTATAAGAAAAATAAAATTGTAACGCCTCAATAAATTGCTTAAATATATGTGATTGTGACTTCAATTTTTTTTCTTTCAATGAAAGTAAGTAAAAGTGCATAGTTGTATCGTAAACTATTTCAAGACGTAGAACACATCAATTTACCAGTTAAATATTATATAGTTCTTAAGTCTTAGACGATGGAATTTATGACTCTTTAAACCATAAACCTTAAAAAAATCTTTAATAATGCACTATGACCATGTGTTCATGTGCGATAGAAAGAATGCATGCAAACTGTAGGAGCTTCCGTAGTAAAAATTATAGCTGGCTTGATTAATTAAATTATAAACATAAAATTAACTTTTTAATTTAGTCAATAAATTGCATTATATGGCCTACTTACTTTAGAGTTTTTCAACCATCACGCGACCACTTACAGAGGCAAAAAACAATTAGCATAACATAGTTTTCTACATAATTGAAATTTTTTAAAAAGAAAAAACTCGGGATACCTTTCATAGTGCTTCTTTTCACGAGAATGATTGAGCTCTTAAACGTAATTAATCACCTTCTTTATATTGAACATGTGCAGATTTTTTGAAAAATAAATTATAAATAAAAGAAATATAAGATAGAAAATAATATGGAACTTAAATAAATTTTGAAGGATTCTCGTGGAAAATGTAAAAAAATGCAAATACTTATTATAAATAGGAGGAGTTTCAATAGGAAAAAAGATAGAATATAGATAGATTGAATTGTTTGGCTTTTAAAAGAAAGAGTTATAATAGTTTAAATTATTTAGTTTGTTGAAGAATTAAGAAGCGCGGATTTTTTTAATGGAAAGTGTGGAGTGTTGGCCTTTTTGTTTTGATGATGTTTTAACAAAAAATTTACAACTAATATTATTTGTCTAGTGTTTGTGTTTCTTATTTATTCTAGACAAACAATGTGTTGGAGATTGGATGGAATTGCGCTTCAACGATCATATCCAATGGAGGTTGGCGGAATAGTGAAGTGAAATAATACATTTAAAGTCAAGATCCAAGATCAAGCTTCATCCGTAAAGTTTACTAAGACGAGCTTCATTGAAGATCATCAAGCTTGGGTATAGTGTTTGTGAGTATAGGTTTATATTTTGTGTGTTCAATACTTTAAGCTCGATATTATACACACACACAATTTAATGGTTTATGTGTTTTTGATTTATCCACAAACAAAGCTTTTGCAAATAAATATTTATATACATACATGTTTGTTTTTGTGGATAAGTTGTTTTTAATAGATATGAAACAAATATACATGTTCATATGCATACTCATATATTTCATATTCTATTATATTTTGAAAAATATCATGTTTATGGAGTGAAGACTTGTTTGCACTATTTTCATATCTTGTATAAGTCTCGAAATCCTTTCAAAATGTTTCAAGAGTTTGTTTAAGTCATTTTGTCAAAATCGTGTGATTTCAAGATTTTGTATTTTAAGTAATTTTACAAAATGATGGGATTTCACAAATGAGAAGTGCTTTTTGAAAACCAATTTTTGTAACATATTTATTTTCATGTTTACAAGTATTCTCCAAAGTTTTACATTTTTTGGAATTTGTTTATTATTGTTAAATCGAGTTTAAAAATTAGATTTTTAGTTTTCAGCCTAAGTATCAGAAATATCAGTTCACGGTCGACCGCGTGTGTCACTACGTTTGACCACGAAAAGTCCAGAGACTCAGCCTATTTTCTCAGCTGCTCGCGGTCGACCGGTCTGGTCTCTGCGGTTGACCGTCAATGTTACCGTTGCACAGTAACAACTAGTTTCCAGTTTTTGTTTTTAGTAGGATTTTGGGGTTTTCTTAGGTTGTTTTCTTCTACTCTATATATACCCCATTGTATTTATTATTCCCACCTAACTAAGGGTGTTTAAAAACAAGTTTTAAGAGTGTTTAAAAATCCGTTTAAGTTTTGTTTTAAGTTTGTTTTGTGAAGAAATTTTCACAAGAGGAAGAGGAGATTATCCATTCTTGTTGGGCTTCAATCTACATCCGTCCACTCCTGTTTTAGAGAAGTTTTCTTAAACTCATTATCTAGCTTGTTTATGCTTAATTTGTCATATTTATTTTTTGCTAGATTAAATTGAGTTTATATTTATTTTACTCTTTGTTTACACACAAATTTGTCATATTTATTTTTTGCTAGATTAAATTGAGTTTATATTTATTTTACTCTTTGTTTACACACACAACCATTGAGCTTATTATATTTGCATATATAGTATAATTGGGGTTGTGAGATTATGTGACTTAGAGAGTGAGCTTACACTTAGTTCTCATCCTTGTATTAGAGAACAAAATTTGTATTTGAGCCTTCATTGTGTAGATCACTTTGTAATACACTTGTACACCGTGATGAGTGTGTGGTGAGAGACGGGGTCATCCCAAGAGGAGTGATGTTGGTAGTAAAACCTAGTGAGAGGTAGTAAAACCGAGCACTTAAGGGAGGCGATACGTGAGGACCAACACTTGAGGTTGTAGTTTGTGTATGTACATTGTGAGTGACTTGTAGAGTTTTCGGTAAACTAGAAAACTGTGACGCCCCTGGGTTCACACAAGGCTGCAGTCCTCGGTGAAACCAAGAATGTCAAACCTGCCATGCACTACACCGTGCAATAACATGTTTCACCATCACAATTAACATCTCTCTAGTAGAGTCAACAACAGGTGTAGGTACAAAAGCAAGTAAAAGATAATACAAGAGATACTGACGAAATGAAAGAGATCAAATTAACACATCTCCTCAACCAAATAAACTGGAATACATAGTCAAAGTCTGAAATGAATAACAATGATCTGGAGATCTCAACATGTCTCAAAGTACATAATATCTGATACAGGAAATAAGGCACACAGCCTTTACAACTCTAGAACATAAACCTCTTAAGTCTAAAAATGTCTCAAGTGGAGTACAAAATAAAATACATCTAATAAGAGGATAAATAGAAACTAGTAAGGGTCGCCCCCATCCTGCGACTCTTCGGGCTCCTGACTCGTTACCTGAAAGGGGGAGGGACAACGAGCGTCAAAGCGCTAGCGAGCAACATCACAACCAACCCCAAGGGATAGGGCTTGTTGTGTATGAAAATACAGTTAATACATAATAATATAAAATCATTTGTCCTAACGACAATGGGTTTTGGTATTTAGGAAATTACAACACGAGCGTAGGTACGTCGAGCGAAATAATCCAAACAAGGAAACCCTCATGTATATACCTTGTATCTCCAATTGTAAATCCCTAAATACTAAACCCGAGGTCTAATACAAGAAATAATAAACTAAAAGAAACAGCCCATCTCAATACTTAATCAAAAGTCACGCCGAAACAATATAAGTATCAAAGGTCAAGATCACATAAGTGTCGTGTTCAGCCTAGGTAGCTATCATGTCCAAATCTCATGAAATCATGTCATGTCCTGATTCAGATAAATGTCATACTCATAGCTTAACAGATGTCCAACACATAATCTAATATGTAAATGTCCAACACAAGATCTAATATGTAAATGTCCAACACACGGACTGAAATGGATTATAGTCCAACACGAGGACTTCAATGGATTATAGTCCAACACGAGGACTTTAATGGATTATAGTCCAACACGAGGACTGAAAGATGAATGCATGTCCAACACATGGACTATATATAACTTATGCCAACGTGCATGATGCATATGTATGAAAAGGTACACATATACTAGTAACACAAATATCTCAGTATGCGGGTCTAAACTGATATCATAATATTACTCACATATATAGATAAATGTTCCATACTGTAATTTAATGCCAGATAAATCGAGGTAAACAATTCATACACACAATATACACAACAAAGCAAAATCCTGCACAAAACAGTATCGCGGTCGACCGCAGAGGCCACTCCGGTCGACCGCACAATGAGCAAAGACATTCTGCTCGACAGAACGTCCAGCGGTCGACCGCCGCGTCCAGCGCGGTCGACCGCGAAACTGACAGAAGCCTATTAAGGGTTTCTGTCAGCTTCGAAATAATTACAACTAGATGTTTTCTTGCATTGAATCAATATCTAACATTTTTAATATGTCATATGATAGACAACAACGAATTTAAACCTTTAAAATCTCATCATCAAGTTCCAAACATATATATAAACATGATTTAAATGTTCTTAAAATAGTAAAACGGGATCAACTCTTATTAAAATGTTTTCAGATCTAAATCTCATTAATACAAATTCGTGGGTGAACTTTTAAAATCTGAAATACTTGATTCTCATATCATATGCCATAATGATCTATTATATCTTCATAAAAAATACGAATTTGGCCCAATAAAACCGGATTAAAACCCAGATAAAACATGAAATACAAAAGGGGTGAAGTTGGGCGAGATGTTACTCGCCTCTGATGGGAACAAGGGTCCTGAATCTGCAGGAGAACAATCCCCTTTGCTGAACACCGATTAATCTCGTGAAACCCCGCTGAAAATCCTTCGAAACACCCCAAAAACGTCAAAAACGAAGTTAGGGTTTGAGAGGAGAGAGAGAAGGGGGGCTGAGGCTATTAGGGTTTGAAAGAGGGTTCTGAGAGCTTCAAAACGAGTATATATAAGTAGGGTAACAATCGGGTTTGGTATAAATAAAACCAACCCGAAACAGAACTGAACTGGCGTCTGTACGCTGAGCGGTCGACCGCAGCGACCACGGCGGTCGACTGCTCAGAGTTCTGGGCCATGCTCAGACTGGGGTTCGGTAAAAAGGTTATAACTTTCTCATACGATCTCGGAATGAGGTGATTTAAGATTCGTTGGAAACAGGGGAGGATCTACATACAGTCCAGGGGGGGCCCGGCCCCCCCCCCCCAAAATTTGGGAAAAAAATTAGGGTGCTCTATTCCTCAAGCCTCCTTAATTTTTTTTTTTGGGTTGGGGGGGGGGATTAGGGTGCTCTATTCCTAATTTGGGGAAACAAATTAGTTTGTGAATATTAATTATTTGAGGGGTTTTATGTATATATTAATAGTAAATACATTACCATGAGCAGCAACAAGATTAATAAAGGGGATTTCATTGAAATTGGAAATTTACGGAGAGGTATATTAATAGTAAATACATTACCATGAGCAGCAACATCTGTTTATGATGAAATGACTTCGTTCGATTTTGTATTAAAAGTCTGAGCATTGATGCTATCATTGAAGACTTTGAAAATTTTAAGGAACGTCGAATTCCTTTTAGTTAGAGAAATTTTAGTTATAAAAAAACAGATGATGCTTATTTGACTATTTTCTATATAATATTTGTCTTTCTCGTTTGAAATATTTTGGAGATATTGATGTTGGCTATTCTACTCGTTTTATTTGGGTTGTGGTAAATCTCTTGTGAATAAAATTACATCAAGAAAAATTTTTATCTATCTTTTGTACGCGGCCCCCCCAGAACTAAAATCCTAGATCCGCCCCTGGTTGGAAATCTGTTGAAGAGACCTACAACTTTGGTCTTATACACTTTTCCAGATTCTAACTCAAACAGTATGAAAAACATAAAAACTCTCAACTAGTCAAAATTCTCAGATTATCACTATTTACTTTTGTGCATGTTTTGTGTATTTACACTCATATATTCACAAATATACATTGAATTGATCTCAAATCAATTCCTATCATACTCAAACATCAAAATACATTATTTTCACCATATAACATATTTAAAATTATTGATCAATTATATTCAAATTTTCGGGGTTTTACATTCTTCCCCCCTTAAAAGAATTTCGTCCTCGAAATTCGGAAATCATACGCATCTCGCAATATGAACTCCTAGATGAACATATAGAAATATTTATACCTAACGATCTAAAATGGTAATACTCCCACTTGAACCCTAATCTAGTGGAACTAGTACATCGGGTGAAAAATCCAAACAAGGAACCCCCCATATATATACCATGTGTTCCAAAAGATTAAGAATTAAGCAGAAATATTCACATTCCAGTGTTAAATGTAAATATAACCCAAGATGTAAACATAATATAAAACACATATCATAAAAATTAATTTACCTGTTCAAACAGGAGTGGGTAGTCGCGACGCATGTCCTCATCGCGCTCCCAAGAAACCTCCTCAACTCCTTACTGGTTCCACTGAATTTTTACCAAAGGAGAAATATCATGTTTCTAAATTTCTTGTCTTCTCTAGCAAGTATATAAGCTGAGATTTCAATCGTAGTCAAATCATCCTGAAGCTAAAAATCCGATGCGTCCAACACTCGCTGCTGCTCTTCATCACGTAATTGTTTCTTGAACATTGAAACATGAAACACTTTATGTACACTAGACATCGATGCTGGAAAGTCTAATCCATATGAAACAGCCCCAATAAGCTCCAAAATCCGGAACGGTCCAATATATCTCAGTTCAAGCTTTCTCCGCCCTCCGAATCGCTGAACGTCTTTCATAGATGATACTTTCAGCACAACTAACTCTTCAAATATGAAACTCTAAATGTCCTCATCTCTTATCTGCATAACTCTTTTGCTGACTCTGAGCGGCTAGAACCTGTTCTCTGATTTATGTTACTTTCTCAGTAATCTATCTTATAAGCTCTGGCCCAAGCATTAAAATATCCTCCTGCTCTACCCAATATATAGGAAGCTAAATCTCTGATGTGTTCAACACTCACTGCTGTTTTTCATCATGTAATTGCTTCTTGAACATTGAAATATGAAATACTTTATGTACACTAGACATCAATGCTGGAAAGTCTAGTCTATATGAAACAGCCCCAATAAGCTCCAAAATCCGAAACGGTCCAATATATCTCAGTTCAAGCTTTCTCCGCCTTCCGAATCGCTGAACGTCTTTTATAGACGATACTTTCAGCATAACTAACTCTTCAAATCTGAAACTCTAATTGTCCTCATTTCTTATCTGCATAGCTCTTTTGCTGACTCTGAGCGGCTAGAACCTGTTCTCTGATTTATGTTACTTTCTCAGTAATCTATCTTATAAGCTCTGGCCCAAGCATTAAAATATCCTCCTGCACTTCCCAATATATAGGCGATTTGCAAGGCTTCCTGTACGATGCTTCATACGGGGCCACACCAATTATCACTTGATAACTGTTGTTATAAGCGAACTCTATCAGTGGAATATGATTCCTTCCATCTACCTTGAAAGTCAATGACATAAGCCCGCAACATGTCCTCCAACATCTGATTTACTCTCTCCTTGGATTCTTCCACAAGTGAGGAGTGAATACTGAACCTCGATCCGATACCATCGTGTCTGGGACTCCATGAAGTCAAACTATCTACCAAACAAATATCCTCGCATATGCCTCGGCGGTATAAGTAGTCCTTACTGGAATGAAATATGCTGGCTTCATTAGTATATCCATTATCATCCAACCAGAATCATTTTCTTTCTTCGACTTTGGCAACCCTACAATAAGGTTCTTAAAAAAAGTTCGCCAACTTCTATTTCGAAATGGGGAAAGATTGAAGTGTTCCTACCGGTCCCTAATGTTCCACCTTCACTTACTGACCGGTAAGACACTTAGCTATATACTCTGAAATCTTCCTATGCATATCACTTCACCAAACGTGTCTCTTTAGGTCTTTGTACATCTTAATTATTCCTGGATGTACAGAATCACGAATTCATAGTTCTCAATAAACTCAATCCACTGTCGCTGTCTCTGGTTGAGTTCCTTATGGGAGAAAAGATACTCCAAACTCTGATGGTCGATGAACAACTCAAATTGCACTCCATATAAGTAATGCCTCGTGACTTCAGTACAAATATCACTACTGCTAACACCAAATCATGAGTGGGGTAGTTCTGCTCGTGCACCCTAAATTGTCATGAGGTATATGCTTCTACCCTCTGAGTCTGCATCAAGATACCTCCTAAACTTGCCAATGATGCATCTGTGTAAACAACGTACGTCCTGTCACTGCTCGAAATAGACAAAACCGGTACTGTAGTCAACTTAGTCTTTACGTGGCCGAGAAATCTAACTTCTAAAAACCAAAACCTGTATTTGCTGAACTTGGCATATAACTGGTGCTCCTGAAGAGTCTGCAATGCTACTCGTGTTCTGCCTCCAATCTCGAAGATATGAGAATATCAAACTGGCCCATGAAGGGACGGAAAAACCCGGTTCATCACATTCATGAATACTATGGGTGCATTAGTCAACCCGAATGGCCTGACTAGAAACTCTAAAGATTCACATCGAATTAGGAAAAACGGCTTTGGAAAAATCCATCTTCCGAACCCGTAACTATGATAACCAGAACGAAGATCAAACTTCGAGAAATACTACGCTCTCTGCGACTAGTCGAACAAGTCATCAATCCTAGGTAATGAGTACCTATTCCGGATAGTGACCTTGTCCGGCTCTCTATAATAAATGCAAAATCTCATATTACCGTCCTTTTTCTTCACGAAGAGGACCGATGCGCCCCACGGAGAAAAACTCCTACAAATAAATCATGAGCTAACAACTCGTCCAATTTGGTCTGAAGCTCCCTCATCTCAGCTGGTGTCATACGATAGGGTGCGCGGGATATCGGGACTGTGCCCGGCTGTAACTCAATACACAACTCGACCTCTCACACAGGAGGTAACCCAGGTATATCCTGAAAGACATCCTGATACTCTGAGACAACTCTAGTCTCTAATAAATCAATACTCAGATCCCGTCACAGCACCTCCTCGATATACGCCAGAAACGACTCCGCAAAACGGTTGCCCTGAGAGGTTGCTACAATCATCTCGGACCCATCGGACGCTCGCAAATTGACTGTCTTCGCAAAGCAGTCAATACTAGCCTGGTAGGAGGATAACCAAACCATACCAATGATAACAACGAATCAGGACATGTTCAACGCTATCAAATCGACAACAAACTCTGACTCGTCTAGTCTGATGACATATTTCCGGTAGATAGAGTGGACACCTCTCCTAGAGGAGTAGATACTGACAACGGAATATCTAAAGAATGTGCTACAAGCTGAAGCCTACCAATGGAGGTATGAAAGATGAGCGAATTTTCTGAATCAAATTAGATCCGAGCTAAAAAGAAAATCAAGAATAAAGCTCCGTTCGAACCCTGATCATGCGGTACTGCTGAATAGATTCCACTAGATAATGCAAATCTCCTGGATGATGCAAATATAGCCTGCTAACCCTTAATCCTCGGATAAAAAAAAGTAGTGCCTCTATTTCCCCATTGCTAGCTGAAATTACGACTCTGAGACTGTCGTCCGTGACCTCTATCTTGCTGGCTCCCTGTTGGTGTACTGCGAAAATTCTTTCGCTCTTTGTTCGATCTTGTTGTAATTGTAACATGTACTCTAAATTCTGTACTACCTTGGCGCTCTCGTATCATACTGTGCTCCTTTCTTATATTGTCCTTGTTGCTGGGTTAAAGTCATTCTCTCGCTGCTATAATTCTCTAGTTTTCGCAATAGTTCTCTTACCATTGTCATATTCACCATTCTGGTTTTAATTTCTTCCTTCACTACGGGTATATCTCCCTGCTTCACTTAGACTAGCTCTAACTACTTGTGGTGACTAAAATTATCTCGAATAGGTGATAATTGCTACCCCGTCAAAAATCTAGATGTTGTTGCTATCCTCTAGCGATGTCATCAGTGTTGAATACATATAACTTCTGCTTGGTACTGCTGACGGAAACAGATACACTTCTTGCTCCTCGAGTGTTGTAAGATCTTATTGCTAACGGTGCCATGAAGTCGATCAATTACTGTGGAGCCAGCTGCGGCTCGGCTCTGCATGCCCAGCTCTCCAGGTGCGAGTTTTACCTCGACCACATCCTCGTTTTGATATTTATAATATCAAAAGGAGAGCTTAATTATAACAGTAAGCGAGATAATAAATATATATATATATATATATACATAACGTATCACAATACGAATTCATAACACATAGTATTCACGCAAATACCTTCAATCAACATAAAAATAGTTGTCAAAAAAAATATTCTCGAATTTTGAGATATACGCAGATATCGTCCTCACTCATACTAGGAAATCCTTACGGACTCTATACATGAATACTAAGAAACTCTATCCTAGCTCCACGACTCGACCACAGGATGATCCTAAGGGATACTGGAAGTAGAGCTCTGATGACCACTGTGACGCCCCTGGGTTTACACAAGGCTGCAGTCCTCGGTGAAACCAAGAATGTCAAACCTGCCATGCACCACACCGTGCAATAACATATTTTACCATCACAATTAACATCTCTCTAGTAGAGTCAACAACAGGTGTAGGTACAAAAGCAAGTAAAAGATAATACAAGAGATACTGACGAAATGAAAGAGATCAAATTAACACATCTCCTCAACCAAATAAACTGGAATACATAGTCAAAGTCTGAAATGAATAACAATGATCTGGAGATCTCAACATGTCTCAAAGTACATAATATCTGATACAGGAAATAAGGCACACAGCCTTTACAACTCTAGAACATAAACCTCTTAAGTCTAAAAATGTCTCAAGTGGAGTACAAAATAAAATACATCTAATAAGAGGATAAATAGAAACTAGTAAGGGTCGTCCCCATCCTGCGACTCTTCGGGCTCCTGGCTCGTTACCTGAAAGGGGGAGGGACAACGAGCGTCAAAGCGCTAGCGAGCAACATCACAACCAACCCCAAGGGATAGGGCTTGTTGTGTATGAAAATACAGTTAATACATAATAATATAAAATCATTTGTCCTAACAACAATGGGTTTTGGTATTTAGGAAATTACAACACGAGCGTAGGTACGTCGAGCGAAATAATCCAAACAAGGAAACCCTCATGTATATACCTTGTATCTCCAATTGTAAATCCCTAAATACTAAACCCGAGGTCTAATACAAGAAATAATAAACTAAAAGAAACAGCCCATCTCAATACTTAATCAAAAGTCACGCCGAAACAATATAAGTATCAAAGGTCAAGATCACATAAGTGTCGTGTTCAGCCTAGGTAGCTATCATGTCCAAATCTCATGAAATCATGTCATGTCCTGATTCAGATAAATGTCATACTCATAGCTTAACAGATGTCCAACACATAATCTAATATGTAAATGTCCAACACAAGATCTAATATGTAAATGTCCAACACACGGACTGAAATGGATTATAGTCCAACACATCATCTAATATGTAAATGTCCAACACACGGACTGAAATGGATTATAGTCCAACACGAGAACTTCAATGGATTATAGTCCAACACATCATCTAATATGTAAATGTCCAACACACGGACTTCAATGGATTATAGTCCAACACGAGGACTTTAATGGATTATAGTCCAACACGAGGACTTTAATGGATTATAGTCCAACACGAGGACTGAAAGATGAATGCATGTCCAACACATGGACTATATATAACTTATGCCAACGTGCATGATGCATATGTATGAAAAGGTACACATATACTAGTAACACAAATATCTCAGTATGCGGGTCTAAACTGATATCATAATATTACTCACATATATAGATAAATGTTCCATACTGTAATTTAATGCCGGATAAATCGAGGTAAACAATTCATACACACAATATACACAACAAAGCAAAATCCTGCACAAAACAGTATCGCGGTCGACCGCAGAGGCCACTCCGGTCGACCGCACAATGAGCAAAGACATTCTGCTCGACAGAACGTCCAGCGGTCGACCGCCGCGTCCAGCGCGGTCGACCGCGAAACTGACAGAAGCCTATTAAGGGTTTCTGTCAGCTTCGAAATAATTACAACTAGATGTTTTCTTGCATTGAATCAATATCTAACATTTTTAATATGTCATATGATAGACAACAACGAATTTAAACCTTTAAAATCTCATCATCAAGTTCCAAACATATATATAAACATGATTTAAATGTTCTTAAAATAGTAAAACGGGATCAACTCTTATTAAAATGTTTTCAGATCTAAATCTCATTAATACAAATTCGTGGGTGAACTTTTAAAATCTGAAATACTTGATTCTCATATCATATGCCATAATGATCTATTATATCTTCATAAAAAATACGAATTTGGCCCAATAAAACCGGATTAAAACCCAGATAAAACATGAAATACAAAAGGGGTGAAGTTGGGCGAGATGTTACTCGCCTCTGATGGGAACAATGGTCCTGAATCTGCAGGAGAACAATCCCCTTTGCTGAACACCGATTAATCTCGTGAAACCCCGCTGAAAATCCTTCGAAACGCCCCAAAAACGTCAAAAACGAAGTTAGGGTTTGAGAGGAGAGAGAGAAGGGGGGCTGAGGCTATTAGGGTTTGAAAGAGGGTTCTGAGAGCTTCAAAACGAGTATATATATAAGTAGAGTAACAATCGGGTTTGGTATAAACAAAACCAACCCGAAACAGAACTGGACTGGCGTCTGTACGCTGAGCGGTCGACCGCAGCGACCACGGCGGTCGACTGCTCAGAGTTCTGGGCCATGCTCAGACTGGGGTTCGGTAAAAAGGTTATAACTTTCTCATACGATCTCGGAATGAGGTGATTTAAGATTCGTTGGAAATCTGTTGAAGAGACCTACAACTTTGGTCTTATACACTTTTCCAGATTCTAACTCAAACAGTATGAAAAACATAAAAACTCTCAACTGGTCAAAATTCTCAGATTATCACTATTTACTTTTGTGCATGTTTTGTGTATTTACACTCATATATTCACAAATATACATTGAATTGATCTCAAATCAATTCTTATCATACTCAAACATCAAAATACATTATTTTCACCATATAACATATTTAAAATTATTTATCACACTATATTCAAATTTTCGGGGTTTTACAAAAACCGAGTATGTAGAGAAGTTCCGGCTTCCAAACCGGGTGTGTCGATATAGTGGAGATCACCTCGAGGTGAGGAGCGGAAATGTAGGTTAATGGTTGACCGAACTCCATGATCATATCTTGTGTTTGAGTTTGCTTTAGGTATATTTATTTTGTGCTTGTAATTTTATTCTTGCTCATAACTCTTTCATATATCTTTTGCAAGAATTAATTAATCAAGAAAGTTTTTAAATTGGCATAAACCAGAATTAGATTAGCATTGACCCTATTCACTCCCCCCCCCCTCCTAGGGTCTAACATGGAGATTTTACATGATAGGTAAAATTAGAATGTGAAATATTAGTTGGAGAACTCTAACTGATCATAAATTCTGTTCTCTCATTAATTGTATTTTCTAAAATAACCTTTATGCCTAATAGAAATTGCAATTAGTTACAAATTTGGGTGTGGAACACCTCCCAACCATCAAATCTATCTATCCGAAGATGTGAGATCTATTATTATAGAATTTGTTTACAGATATGCAATCAGTGCTCATAATTCTTTCCGGAGTACCAAAGCTTTTGGCAAAAAAATGAAAGTAAAGGAGAGAGAATTGGGTTAACCTATCTTCACTTTTGAAGGCTTTTATCATTTTAATATTCCAATGTTTACCCACTTTTTCATTTTGATACTTTCAAAGTATTTTTTAGCACTTTAGCACCTTAAAGTTTGAATTACATTTCACTTTGATACTTTCAAATAATTTTTTAGCGTCAAAGTTTCGATCTCAACTAACTATGACACCCTTGTGTAGGTTTCATTAGATTTTCTATTAAATTTGCATTACTTGCCTAGCAACTGAGTAAAATTCTATGTACCGTAACTGATTAAAACTATATACACAGTGCATCATATTGATGAGTGTCTTTATAATCCGTACTTGTAAGATCCTAGCGTCAGGTGAACCATGTCTGCGAAAAAGTGGAATCAGTACCTCATCCTAATTTTTTTACTTTAGTAGGGGTTCTAAAGAAAAAAGGCCAAACCAACAAAACTGGGCCCACATGTAAAATTGAAAAATTTAAGCTCTAGGGTTTCTAATTCTGATCAGATTGGAATCAGTACCTCATCCTAATTTGTTTTGGAAAAATTGCTTGGGGGAACCAAGTTAATTTGGGTCATTCATCCCCACCCCCCAACTAGAGTCAACCACTTGGGGGCACATTGACCCAAGTTTTAATGCTTTTACACCCCAAACCCAAGATTGTATATGTACTTTATAGTGTATTTTTGCCAATTGCCCTTTTTACCCTTTGTACTCCTCCGATTTTGGGAGAGGCTAGTGAGTTTTTTTATCTTGTTGGCCAGCAAAGCAACCCATCAAATCAGAAGTCACTTCCAGGCATTTCTGTACACTAGAGAGGTTTTATGGAGGGAAAAGGGAAAATTGGAGGGAAAAAGATACTAAGTTCCCTCCAAAATTGTTGCATGCCTCATTTCAATGTAATATGTACTCTTCCCTCTTTAGATCTACTACTAAGACCTTCAACAACCATTTATATTCTTAACTTTTTCCTCTTAACTTCTTCAACAACCACAATGGAAGATTCCTTAATGTGTGTGATTTTATTTAACAGTAATGCAACCCTCATTAAAGTCAATTCGACAACAAGATTAGCTGAATTGAAGATGATCGTTGCAGAGAATTTTAGAGAATCGTACGAAAGTTTGTTGATAAGTTACTCTATGGAGAAGTTTCCCAATGTCTCATTTGAGCTTTCAAAAGATGAAGATATTCTCAACATGATAGATTATCATCGTTCAATGGGGTTAAATACAGTAACCATGACTGTTACTAAAAAAGATGAAGGACCCACTCATGCCATAGGGACAGAAACAGAGCTTAGGTAAGTATTCAAAAATATATTTTTAGGTTCTGGATACACGTGACATATTACGTTATATATGTGACTTGAAGACATCCAACGTGACAAATTGACTTTATTTGTGATATATGGACTTTATTTCTGATACTTAGGTCTTATATGTGACTTTACTGGTAAGTATCACACGTGATTTATTTGTGACCTTATCTTTCAACCTGCAGTGTTCCAAATGTTAGCTCACAGTCATCAGAGCATATCAAGGAACCTTATGAGAGGATCACAATCGAGGAATCAGAGAGGATCCCAAACGACAACCCTCAAGGAGAGCATGTGTGGATGATGAACGACGTAGTAAGTGACTCGTCACGGATCCCAGCATGGTGGCACGAGGCAATTACTGGAAAAGGGCAACAATTTGAAAGTGCAAAAAAGTTAGAATGGCTCTTATATACTACTCTATATCTAAGAAGTTTGCTTTTAGTTATGTTAACAATGAGCCAAAACGTATTCGTGCTAGTTGCATGTTCAGAAAAGAAACAAAATGCCCGTGGTTGCTTTTTGCTTCACCATTGAGGAATGTGTCAACCTTTGCTATAAAAAAATTTGTTCCTCAACATACATGTGGACAATATAACAGCATAGCTGGTCACTTCAGAGCATCAAGAAGGTGGATTGCGAGTATGCTACAATCAATTATGAAGAGGCGTCTGTTGGACCCTAGAGGGGGGGTGATTACGGTCTTATGCTAATCTAATCCGATTAAATACCAATTAAAATTAATTAACAAGTTATCCTAGCAAGTATGAAATACCACAAGATATATGAGCTAGGATAAGCAACGTAAACAATAAAATATATCCTATATGATGAATTATATATATATGCAAGGATATATAAACTAACACAAGGGGTAAACAATATGAACTAGATAATGGATCATATAAATAATGAGCTATGGACAATGGCAATATAAGATATGAACATAAATATAAATGAACGCCAAAGCACACTCAAACACACTATATGATCACGGAGTTTGGACCTTCCGTCCTACGTCTCCGCTCCCCACTCCCGGGGAGAAATCCACTATCACAATCCGGTTTGGAAGCCCTCCCTCAAGTGCTCGGTTACAACCTCTTCCTAGGCACGTCAACCGACGCCACTCCTCTTGGATTCGACCCCGTCTCTCACCACACACTTCTCTCGGTGTACACGTGTATTATAAGTGAATCCTCACAATTTGGCATAATATAAATCAATTGATTGTTCTCTAAACAAGATGAGAACTCAATTAAGCTCACTCTCAATGTCACAAACCCACAACCCTAAATTATACTATGAATGTAAATACAATAAGCTCAATAGGTTGTGGTGTGAACAAAGAGTATCAATAAAACGATTAAACTAAACTCAATATAAATCTAGCTTATGGAAATTATAATCAAAATAATAAATTGCTAGATGAGTTTAGAAACACTTCTCTAAAGATGACAAGAGAGTAGGAGAAGAGTGAATGCTCAAACACCAAATGATGATCTCCACTTGCTCTTGTGAAATTGAATTCACAAACTCAAATCCTCAATTGCTTAAAAGCTTCTTAAACCAAACTTTAAACAAACACTAAACAAGTTTAAACCCTTGTTAAACTATTTTAAAACCTTCTCTTATATGTTGAAAGATGACAGCAATGGGGTATTTATACCCTCTAAAGATCTTAGCAAAAACCCCCAAAACAAATGACAAAACAGCCCCCAGAGAAATAACTCAGAAATAGCCGTTAGTAGCCAACGGCTATATTGTCGGTCGATCGAAAATTCCGTCGGTCGACCGATGAGAGCAAAAACACGAAGAAAATGTTCTGGACCATCGTCGGTCGACCGGTGCGGTCGACCGATAGAGTTTTTTCGGTCGACCGGACCAGTCGACCGACAGACTCTCTGTCGCCCAGTGAACATATGAACTCAGGTTCGGTCGAACCGGTACGGTCGACCGAAAACTGATATGAAAACTGTTTATCTGATTTTGAAATACTGTTTAAAAATATCAAATAAATTCCAAAAAATGTAAAACTTTGGGGAATGATTGTAGACATGATAATAAACATTCTACAACGACTGGTTTCGAAAAAGGACTTCCCAAATGAAAAATATCATCATTTTACAAAATAGTCCAAAACATGAAAATGTAAACATGTGAATTTTGACATTTTGGCTAAACCAAGTTTTAAAACAATACAAAATGATTTTATAGACTTAATAGAAGATGTAAACTATTGTTATGAAATCTATAAATAATGAATATAGTATTTTATCAAAATACACATATAATACACTAAAACATGATTTCATGGTGATTTCATGTAACTAAATTGATGAAATCATATAAATGTATTAAGTATGAAACAAAAATATGTTTTCCAATTGTATTCAATTGTTTCATAGTAAAACTTGAAAACTATCAAACCAAAACATATATGTATATATATAACTATATATATACATGGAAACCAATAAATGTGTGTGTGTAGTTAATTGAGCTTAGAGTACTTAACACACATAATATAAATCCTAAACTACATTACCCAAACAATCTTGATCTTCAATTAAGCTTGACTTGGTACACGTTGCGGATGAAGCTAAACTTGGATCTTGAACTTGAATTGTATAGGCTTCAACCCGACATTCTGCCAACCTCCTTTGGATATGATCGTTGTAGCTCTATTCCATCCATCCTCCAACAACGTTGTTTGTCTACAAAACATAGGAATGCACAAACACTAGACAAACAACATTAGTAATAAATTGTTTGTTAAACATCATCAAAACAAGAAGGCCAACAGCGTCCATATATTACCCCAACTGACATTAGAAAGGAATTGCACTCTCAATATGGATTAAGAGTTAATTATTCTAAAGCTTGGCATGCTAAGGAGACGGCAAAAGACCAAATATTTGGTTGCGTAAGGCATTCATATGATTTACTATCCTGGTTAGTCCAAGCGAATTGTTGATGTCTTCTTTAGAACGTATCTCTATCACACTTAACTGTAAATGTGACATGTCAAAATGCTATGTGACATTTAGACCTTATATGTGATATTTGGACAATATATGTGATATTTGGACCTTGTATGTGACATTTGGGCCTTATATGTGATATTTGAGCCTTATATGTGATATTTGGACCTTATATGTGACATTTAGACTTATATGTGACATTTAGACCTTATATGTGATATTTGGACCTTATATGTGACATTTAGACTTATATGTGATATTTAGACTTATATGTGATATTTAGACCTTATATGCGATACTTGGACCTTATATGTGACATACAGACCTTAAATGTGACATTTAGACCTAATATGTGATATTTGGACCTAATATGTGATATTTAGACCTTATATGTGACATTTAGACCATATAACCTTATATGTGATATTCAGACCTTATATGTGACATTTAGACCTTATATGTGACATTTAGATCTTATATGTGATATTTGGACCTTTTATGCGACCTTTCGGTCTTATATGTGATATTTAGACCTTATATGTGATATGTGGACCTTATTTGTGACGTTTGAGTATTACATGTGATATTTAGATATTGTTCATCATTTAACAAGTTATTTGTGATTTAACCAACATTTTTAGGTACCAAATGAAGGTGATGGAAACAAACCCAGGAACTGTAAATGTGACATGTCAAAATTCTATGTGACATTTAGACCTTATATGTGATATTTGGACCATATATGTGACATTTAGACCTTATATGTGACAGTTAGACTTTATATGTGATATTTGGACCTTATATGTGACATTTAGACCTTATATGTGATATTTAGAACTTATATGTGATATCTGGACCTTATATGTGATATCTGGACCTTATATGTGACATTTGGACCTTATATGTGATATTTGGACCTTATATGTGACATTTAGACCTTATATGAGATATTTGGACTTTATATGTGACATTTATACCTTATATGTGACATTTAGATCTTATATGTGATATTTGGACCTTTTATGTGACCTTTCGGTCTTATATGTGACATTTAGATCTTATATGTGATATGTGGACCTTATTTGTGACGTTTGAGTATTACATGTGATATTTAGATATTGTTCATCATTTAACAAGTTATTTGTGATTTAACCAACATTTTTAGGTACCAAATGAAGGTGATTGAAACAAACCCAGGAAGTGTCTTCACCATTGAACAAGAAAACACGAGATTCAAACATTTATTTGTGTCGTATGGTGCATGCATACAGGGGTTTCTCAAGGGATGTAGGCCATTGCTCTTTCTAGATGGGACTTTTCTGAAGGATCGCTACAAAGGGATCCTATTAGGTGCGACTGCTTATGATGGTAATCAAGGCATATTTCCACCTACAAAGGGATCCTATTAGGTGCGACTGCTTATGATGGTAATCAAGGCATATTTCCACTCGCATTTTGTGTTTGTGACCAAGAAAATGAAGCAAATTGGAGTTGGTTTATTCAAGGATTGCGGTATATTTTGTACAATCGAACAGAACCGTACAATCCACCCTATCCTCTAGAGATTTTGTCAGATGCCGACAAAGGAATTAAACAATCTTTGAAAGATATATTTCCAGATGCGTACCACTCTAGATGTGTACTTCATCTCGTTGAGAATTATAAATTAAAGCTTAGAGAGATGGGTTTTGCCTCAAGTGCTGCTCAACGTATTTCAAAATTATTGGAGTTTGCTGCATACAAGTACACGGAAAGAGAATTTAAAGCTATTTTACATCAGATTAGGATGACAGATCAAAGAGCTTACCAAGTAGCTCTAAGTTATGGACCAAGTAATTGGGCGAATTCTGTATTTTCTGGTATAAGGTACGTCAAATATCATTGCCTTTACTTGTGACATTATGCTTTTATATGAATTTGAGCTTTTAAAAGTCATTTGTGACCTTTACATGTCTCGTGTGGCAATATGCCATTAAATGTGACACTTAGCCCTGCGCTGTGATCATTAGCAGTTGCATGTGACATTTGTTATTTATATGTGACAAATATGCTGTAATTTGTAATTTTTAAAATTATTGTTTGATTCACAGATATGGTCATATCACTTCCAATGTTGCTGAATCTTTCAACAGTTGGATTCGTGTGGTGAGAACACTTTCCATTTGCGATATGATGGATCACATTCGTGTACAAATTATGGAAAGAATGAATACTCGCCGCGAGATGGCAAAAAATTGGAATAGCTATCTATGTCCAGAAGCGGAAAAAATCCTCCAAGAAAATGTCACCAAGGGAAGCACTCTTGAAGTATCGCATTCTACAGCTGAAATCTTTGAGGTATCATCACAAAAATCAGTACAAGTTGATTTGGATCACAAAACATGCACGTGTCGTGCATGGGATATATTGAGAATACCATGTAAACATGCGTGTGCTGCTATCAACTTTATGCATAGAGATGTGTACCAGTTTTGTGATTGGTTCATGACGACTGAAGCTTTTAAGAAAAGTTACGAACTAATTCTCTTTCCTGTTCTAAATTATGATAAGCCAGATGTAACAGATGAAACAGTTAGCATTCTTCCCCCAAAGACGACAAAGAGACGTGGAAGGAACAAGAATAGACGTATCAACAACAGATCTGAGAATAGACGTGCAATTAGATGCTCAAGATGTCACGCTGAAGGACATAACCGAGCCACATGCACCGAACCTATCCAAGATTAACGTTTGATTACAGAATGCAAACGCTTTTGTGACTGTTGTCTGTTATATGTGACATTTGTCATTTTGTTGTGACATTTACTGCTTGTATGTGACGAATAACCTGTTCGTGTTACTTTTGCCACTACACATGTGACATTTACTACTTATGTGACGTATCACCTGTTCGCGCGACATATTACCTGTCTAGATTTAACATGTTAAGGAAAAGAACACCAAGAATTTACAAACAGCTAGTAACTGGTAACGAGAACATAACACAATCACACATGTAAAAATATAACATACCACAACATACTAAAACGTCACATAACAGCCCCAAAAGTCACACAGAATACCCAAATGTCACATACAAGAAGCAAAAGTCACACAGCATACTAAAACGTCACATAACAGCCTCAAAAGTCACACAGAATACCAATATGTCACTTACAAGAAGCAAAAGTCACACAGTATACTAAAACGTCACATAACAGCCTCAAAAGTCACACATAATACCAATATGTCACTTACAAAAAGCAAAAGTCACACAACATACTAAAACGTCACATAACAGCCTCAAAAATCACACAACATACTAAATGGTCACATATCTTCACATATAGCTCACACAGCAATTCAACAAATGTCACACACAACTAGTAAACTGGTTATCCTTTACATCATAGCGTTTAAACAAATGTAACAGTTACATGTAGATTCTAATACTTCCACTCAATCATAGGTACATCACTACCCCCAAAGTACAAAAAATATTCTGGATCATGTAGGGTCTGATTTTGCTTATGTATACCAAGTGTAGGATCGTGACCCTTAAGAATAGAGTGCGCTCTTATAAAAATATGCGGAAGCTTTACACTTAAACACTAGAGTGTGAGTTTGCAAAGTAGATTATAAATTGCAAAGAAAGAATAGCAATCTCAGAAAATAAACATCACAAACACAAGCATGTATACTGGTTCCACCTCCCCGGTGTACATCCAGTCCCCAAGCAAATCCCGCTTGAGAGTTTCCACTATGATTTTGAAATCTTACAAAATCAAAAGCAAACCTGACCAATTTGCAAGACCATGCAAATTGCAAACCCAATTGACAAGACCATGCCAATCGTCACACCGATCTCTAGACCAAGAGATCAACCCCTCTCATAAACCGAGAGAACCTTTCTTTGAAGTAATGTACAATTCCAATCCTATAAGCCTTGATATAGATGTGAATGTATAATAGTGGCTTATCAATCTTTTTAACTCTCTGAATATTGTCTAAACAAGCTCTAAGAATGATAGGAACAAAGGCAATATCAGAAACTCTCTTTTATAGAAAAACAGATTGAAAAACTAAAAATTTTGAGAGTTAATTTGCACAATATGTGAATCTTATAAGTGCAAAACTTGGTGGTTGTTTTCTGATGTTTAAACCTATTTATAGCCTCTGAAATGAAATAATTTTAAACCCAATTAACATCCACAAAACGGCTATAAACAGTAACTTATTTAAAACCTGAAATCTAAAAAAACTACATCTGTAGTCGACTACAAGTCATAGAAGTCGACTACACTGAGTCTAAACAGACTCTGTGAAGTCAGAAAATTGCTTAGTAGTTGACTACAAGGCATAGTAGTCGACTACACTGTAAACTCAGATTCTGGAATTTTTCTTTTTAGTATTTTGACTGTAATTTTCTCATCCGATATCGGAATGAGGTGATTTAAGATTTGTTGGAAAGCTATTGAAGAGACCTACAACTTTGATCTTTTGAGTTTTTCCATATTTTAATTGTTAAAGGGTATAAATAAAATGTTTTAAGACTCATTCAATATCTATAAACTCTAATGGCTAACATAGGGGATTTCTATTGTTAACCAACACACTAAGCATGTGTTAGTGTGTTCTAACACTATGTGTGTGCATGTGTGTGAGTGATCAAGGCTTGTATAAATATCTAAGCAAAGAAAATATAAAATTACATTTTGACAATAAAGTATATCTTCTTCTTTGCTTCATTTTGCCTTGAACTCATCTATGTCTTGAGTATCTCTTTGAATATAATTATTGATATAGCTCTAATACTGCAAAATAAATGTTAGCACATAATACACATAATATATAATATTTGTTATCATCAAAATAAACTAATCTTGGGGTCAAGATTCCTAACAGATCATCACTGTCTAATTTCAACCGTAGTTTTTTCCATTCACGCCCTTCACATATGAGTTGAGCAGCAAGTCCTGCTCGTAGCATATGCGACTCCCTGTGCAAGGCTTCAACATCCATTATCTCCCTTCCCTCGAGGATCGCCTTGATAAAAAAATACGTATGTATGCTACAATCATACCTGTAGAAATATAACATAACACTTAATAGCAGGATATATAACTGGTAACAAGAATATAACACAAAGAATGTAAAAATGTCATATGACAGCCCCAAAAGTCACACAAAAGACTGAAATGTCACATATGGGCCCCAAAAGTCACACATAATACTAAAATATCATGTAACAGCCACAAAAGTCACACAGAATACCAAAATGTGACCTAAATGCAGCATAAGTCACACATCATACTAAAATATCACATATTAGCACCAAAAGTCACACAGAATACCAAAATGTCACATATGGATGTGAAAATATCACCCACAATGTCACTAACCCATGCAAGTATCACATGCATAAATAAACTGTTTAAGTGTAAGAAACTTACGATCCTTTTTGCGTTCGACAGGGAACTGCTTCATATTCGATTGCTCTAAATGTCGACACCTGGTCATATCCACTCACCATCCTATCTAAAAAATAGTTGGATGGTCAACACGTCCCTAGCCCATGCCTCGTGGCCAACGGAGCTGTAATGTCTGTATTTTTTTTACCCCAGATTGATCTCAAGGACATGCCAATGATCAGCGTGACATATTGGGATTATCAACACATCCTTCCCTTCGTCGATATGCTTCTTTATATAGTTTTTACAGACATTTCGCTCATCCAATTTTGAAGCAGTTAGCAGTCAAATCTAGCAAAAAAATAAAAGAGATAAAGCGGGAGAAAGTCAAATAATATATAACTACAAAAAATGATCAACATTACTCACACTAAAATAGGACGTGACAATAGCAAATTTGTGATCCCGAGCGGTATTTTCGGGTAGCTTGAGCCAGTTTCGAAGTCTTGCAACAAGGGCTTCAATAGTCTAATGAATGCAAATGTAATAAATCATGTAAATATCAAAAACTTGAGTAACACCGAAACTTAAACAAAAACTAACCTCATCCTTCAATCTTCCACCACGTAGAAGATGAAGCATATCATATCTGGTGATTTTGTGCTCTTCAACCTCCAAAACAGTCCTCCTCCTACAAAATGTATCACAATCAGTGTATAAGCGACATATCCAACCCAACAACAAAACGTCACAGGAAAACACTAAATGTCACAGGCAAACTGTAATGATCACATTCTGCGTGCTTATGTCACAAACACAAGGTAACTATCACAGACCAGTTATATATATCACAAAATAACACTTAATACTTACTTGTCAACTTTTAATGTTAGAAAATGTTGAAGCCACTTGTTTTCATCATCCGACACATCAGGTACGTCATGAACAGTGAAATTATGATAGAATCCTTCGTCAACTGTTCCCGGTAGCCTGATATCAAAGTCTTGTGAAGAAGGAATGCCCATATTCAACATCCTCAATAAAATTTTTTCCTCTTCGGTTTTTTCCCTTCTCCATAGCTGAGGCACGGATGTTCTCATAGGCAGGTGTGCCATTTCACGTGGCTTCTCCTCAACCTTCTCCCCATTGTCGTCATCATCTTTCACCACAACGACACTTTTCTTCCCTTTCATTTTTTTCTTAGGCATTTCTGTACAATATGGAGATTCTAAGGACTTGGGCTTCTTTGTTGTTCTTTGGCTCCTTCCACGTAGCCCCTGGACAAATTCTCCCAAAGTAGCCTCACCTTCCTCCCTCCTCTTCCTTCCCCTCTTCTTTTTAGGAACTTCCTCAACAACTTTCTCTTCTTCAGGGTATATAAAGATCACAGTTAATGAATATATATAACAGGAATATGACATGAATATATATCACATAAGGAAATCATGTATCACAAATAATAAGCAAGTATCACAGATAAAGTGTTTTACGTCACAAAATTAGACAAAAATATCACAAGGGACGTATGAATTTCACAAAGCGTAGACAATTGTCACAAATAACAGGGAACTATCACAAACAGTGTGTACATGTCACAGGCAATAACCAAATATCACATAGGAGAGTTACCTGCTCAAGTTCAATGCCCATTTCTTGGCCTTGGTCACCTTCTTTCTCTACATCCTCTTCCTTCCCTTCTTTCTCCGCCTCATCTTGTCTCTCTATTTGAGGCTGCATAAATGTCAAAATAGTAACCAATTTTGTTCAGCAAACTTTTCTCAATATATTTTTTCCTCGTTTGAAACAGAAAATAAATTATTACCTCTTCTTGTTTTGGCCTGATATGTTTCTCTTCCTCAAATCTTTTCTCAATTTCGGCCTTAATGGTCATCGTATCAACGCCACGAGCAACAAGTTCTTGCTCATAGGCTTCATTTCTCAATTTCGGCCTTAATGGTCATCGTATCAACGCCACGAGCAACAAGTTCTTGCTCATAGGCTTCATTCAACATCACCAACTTTTCATAAGCTTCATCCTACATTAACAATAATCTGATAGTGAGTAAATGTCACAAATAAGAAGATCACACATAATGTCATCAAGTTTACCTCTTTTTCCACTCTTTTCTTCCTCAAAGCTTTTTCACCTGTGACTTCCTCCTCTATTTCAACCTTCCCCTTTGTAGGCTTCTGCTTTATCTCCTCATGTATATACCGCGACAAGTCTTGCTCCGGTAAGATGTGGATTGTGGCTTCCGATTTCTTCATTATCGTTGTAGTCCGCAATGAACCCACCTTCTTACCCTCCATTGTCCAGTTGGTCATTGGTGGCTTGGATTCATCTACTCTTGCCGGCTCCTTAATGTTTGATATCTCATAATACCATAGCTTTAAAAAAAGCCACATTCAAACAATAAAGTATCACATATTAGATACAAATGTCACATGTAAATGACAACAATCACATACCAACAGATAATATCACGCATTAACTACAAACATCACATATCAGGGCAAAATATCACACATGGGTCATAAAAGTCACATATAACTAGAAAATATCACATGTAGAAGATACTTATCACATAAACACATATTAACTATAAATATCACAATTAAACAATGAATAGCAGGGACAAATGTCATATCACATAAACACATATTAACTATAAATATCACAATTAAACAATGAATAGCAGGGACAAATGTCATATATTAGTGTTATATATCACATTTAAATGAATATCACAATTAAACAATGAATAGCAGGGACAAATGTCATATATTAGTGTTATATATCACATTTAAATGACAATAATCACATATAACAAGATAATATCACATACAAACTACAAATAAATAGCGAACTTAAACAATACCAATTAGATACAAATGTCACATATAAATCTCATATATCACATGTAAAGGGTAATTATCACAGATAAGGTGCAAATGCAACATATTACTTCCACTCTACATAGATAACTCACCGATAGCAAGGGAGCGCAGCCTCTAAGATATGTTTGCCCCTTCTTCGCTATCTTCACAGCCTTGAAAGAGTCCCACAATTCCTTGTAGATGATCGTCGCCCACGGGAAATGATCAACCGCATCTATCCGAGCCACATATTTGAACATATGCCGCGGTGCATTCATTCTCGCGGTCGGAGTCCATATCATTGTGAGTTGATAGAGGATTTGAAGCATAACAAAATCTGAAACATCATATTTCTTTTTTGACCGAACCAATTTCTCCAATAGGGCCTCAAGGTAGTCTCGGCCACTCTTGTATTGTGATTGTTGCTTGTTGTTGAAATATGTGGCCCATATCCTATTCTTCGTGTCCCGATTGTCTTCGGGTTTCTCCCCTTCATCATTAAACCGACTATGTTTGAGCACCTAATTTAGATCAAACATGTACGCTTGTTTAGTCCCGGTTTTTGGCTATCATTGAAAAAAAAACTTTCCCGTGGCTAAATCCAGGTGATCAAGCAGCAGCATGATGGTGGCCTTGTCTGATGTAATTGCTCCAAAACTAACATAGTTTTTGAAATTGGATGATCCATAAGCCTTCCAATGTTCAGACCTCATTCGTGGAACAATTCCATCCATGAATTGACAATATCCACGTATATTGCAACAGATTCTGATATCATGCTTACTGTAAAACACAACACAATAGACATCAACTTAGGGTTCTAATACGGCTAAAATCACAATGCCAAACACATTAAATCGTCAAATGTGAATGATTGGGTTAATACTTACATCTCAGGCTTGCTCCTCGCTGATTCAGATGAGTGAGATGATGATGTCGACATCCCAGCGAGCGTCACTGTTCGGTTTGGCAGAGGGACTCCAGCGACTCGCTTGCGGTCGGGGGGGGGGGGGGGGGGGGGCTTGTCGCGGTCGAGCGTCGACGAAGACGGTTCACAGATATTTCGCCGAAGAGAAAAACGACGACGAGGGGTGTCGGTGGTCTTAAGAGGAAGACGATGAGGAGGCGTCGGTGGTTTCGAAGAATATGACGAGCGGTGGCGGTCTTCGACAAAGACGACGAAGACAAAGTTGATGAAACCAGATCTAATGTGAGTTGCCGAGATGAAAACAACGACGACGCAGTGGCGGCGGTCTTCAGAGGAATAGGGTTTCGAAGAATACGATGAGCGCGGCGCTCTTCGACGAAGACGACGAGCACGAAGATGGCAAGTACGGTTCCCAAGCGTTTGTCCGTCGACGGTGGTTTTGGGAGGAGGAGGGTTTCGACAGGAAGATGATCTCGAAATTTGTTACATGTGGTTTCGATAACAGCGCTCAGAGAGGGTGTATAGTGAATTGGGAAGGGGTAATTTGGGGATACTTTTTGGGTAGTGTATCTGTACTCATTTTGGGGCCTTGTTGCATTTCTTTTTTTGTATAAGGGCTTTGTGGTTATGCTTTTGGGCTTGGGGTAGGGATGAATGACCCTGTTAGACCCTAGAGGGGGGGGCGGGGGTGCATTAGGGTCTTATGCTAATCTAATTTGATTGAATGCCAATTAAAATTAATTAACAAGTTATCCTAGCAAGTATGAAATACAACAATGTATATGAGCTAGGATAAGCAATATGAACAACAAGATATATCCTAACAAAGAGATATAGGCAATGTATGAGCAATGATATATAAACTCAAGGATAAACAATCTAAACTAGATAGAGGGCAATATAATCAACAAGCAATATACAAAGGCGATATAAGATATGAACATAAAAGTAAGTGCGTCAATGCAATCACAAACAAACAATATGATTACAGAGTTCGGTCCCCACGACCTACGTCTCCGCTCCTCACCTCGAGGAGATCTCCACTATCACAACCGGGTTTTCTACGTTTACCCGAACAATGTTTACACCTCACAATACAATCACTATGCAATCACACCTCACACACTAAGTGTTGGTCATAGCCCGTGTCCTCCTCCTCAAGTGCTCGGTTACAACCTCTCCCTAGGCACGTCAACCGACGCCACTCCTCTTGGATTCGACCCCGTCTCTCACCACACACTTCTCTCGGTATACAAGTGTATTACAAGTGAATCCTCACAATTAAGCACAATATAACAAATAATTGTTCTCTCTAACAAGGTGAGAACTCAATTAGGCTCAACTCAATGTCACACTATCCCATAACCCAATTATATAATGTATGCAAATACAATAAGCTCAAGTGGGTGTGTGTAACAAAGAGATATAAATAAAAACTTAACTCAATAAGAACTAGCAATAAGATTGATATGAAATACAATAATAGAAATGCTAGAAAATAGAGTTAAGGAAACTTCTCTAAAAACACAAAGAGAGGATGATGAAGTGTTGAAGATGAACTCTTCAATAGTTGATGCAAACTCCTCTTTGTAATAGCAAACCCAAAACAAACTTAAACCAAAACTAAACAATCTTAAACCCTTGTTTAAAACCTTGTTTAAAAAACTTCTTGGATTTATTGAGAAAGAACAGCAATGGGGTATTTATACCCACTCAAAATCTCAGCTAAAAACCCCAAGCCAAATGACAAAAACAGCCCCAACAACGGTAACAAAACTAGCCGTTGGAAACAGAATTGAAGGAGCGGCGGTCGACCGGAAATTCTCGCGGTCGACCGCGATCTAGGTCTGAAACAGAGAATGCAATCAGAACTTCGTCGGTCGACCGGTGCGGTCGACCGATGGAGCTCTCGGTCGACCGCATCGGTCGACCGACCAACTCTCTGCTGCATGCTAACGAAAGAACAAATGAGCGGTCGACCGATGCGGTCGACCGAAGACTGACACAGCAGAAAACTGATATTAAAACAGATTTTTGAGACTTTTGAAAATATGTTAAAAATAACAAATGAAGTCCAAAAATAATAAAACTTTAGGAAATGTATATAAACATGAAAACAAACATGTTACAAAAAGAATTTTTCAAGTTGCATTCCCCATTTGTGAAAAATCATCATTTTGTAAAAAGGTCCAAAACACGAAAATGTAAACATGTGAATTTTGACATTTTGGCTAAACTATGTTTTAAAACTTTGCACAATGATTGTATAGACTTAACAAAGTATGTATATGATTATTGTTAAGTCTAAAAACTAAGAATAAAATATTTTCACAAAATTGCATATTCTATGCAATAAATACCAAAACACAATAGTAAATATGAAATATATGATTTCATATTTATAAACATGAAAACTCAAAAACTATGTATGTATATATATAACTATATATATGCATAGAAACCAAAACTTATGTCTATATATATCTATATATATATATATACGAAGAAACCAATAAATGTGTGTGTATAAGATATTGAGCTTAACGTACTTAACACACATAATATAAATCCTAAACTAAATTACCCAAGCTTGATCTTGATCTTCATTGAGCTCAACTTGGTACACGTTGCGGATGAAGCTAAACTTGAATCTTGAACTTGAATTGTACGATGCTTCACTCCACAATTCCGCCAACCTCCTCTTGATATGATCGTGTAGGCTCAATTCCATCCATCCTCCAACTCGTTGTTTGTCTAGAATAAATACGAAAACACAAACACTAGACAAACAACATTAGTTATAAATTGTTTGTTAAACATCATCAAAACAAGAAGGCCAACAGACCCAACTTAACTTGGTTCCCCAAAGCAATTTTCCCTTTTTTTTCAGAATTTAGTATAAATACAGAACCCATCCTTATTTCTTTCTTATAATTTCTCTCTTTCACTTTCTTTGATAATAGCAAGGAAATTGTCTCTCAAAGAAAATAATAGCAAAGAAATTGTTTGAAGCAATGAATGAATCAAGGAGAAAGGAGAAGGGCGATTCCATGCAAGGACCTGACCTTTTCTGCAGCAATCCAGTTCCGGGTAATGACTAATTAATTGTTTCGATCGTAATTTTATTGATTTAACATCATATATATTGATTAATTGAATGTGTTTTATCTTGTGAAGTTCTTTACCTCTTGTGAAGTCAACGTTTTCTGATTTTTCCGATGTTTTCTATTGTTGTCTTTAGCTAAGTTCTTCCATCAGTAATTATGATCGATATCAAGAAAAAAAATTGAGGAAAGTATCAAGAAAAGAGTTCTTTTTGGGGATATCATGAAAAATATCAAGAAAAGAGTTATGTTTAAAGAATTTGTGGAATAGAACATCCTTAATTTATGCATGTTGTCTTTATGGTTGGATTGAATCTTTAATCTTCTTTCAAAATTTGCCTTAATAAGTTAAGTATCTGAACTTATGTGGACAAATTAAAGCAAACACAATAAAGGTACTCAAAGCAATTTGTGTGTACTAATTGCATTTGACTCTTGTTAAGCTCTGCAATCTTTATATCAGATGTACCAGAGTTTGCCAAATATAAAAACTTTTCCCATTCAAATCTAAAAGTAATATACAGTATTACTATTAAAAAAAACAATTCAAGATGACATAATATTCAGGTTTTTATGATACCCATTGTTGATGGATATTGTTCTCAAGTAGTAGTTTCTTTCATCAACTCTCCAATACTCATGATGGATATTTGTCGATAATTTTTCTATTTTAGCACCCTTCTCAACAGGTTTATAATGAATATTATATGCAAAATGTGTATCTTGTCTTTTATGTTTTCTTATTTTTATAATTTTATTTAATGTGTGAGAGTTTCTTTCCTATTCAATTGTATTCATCTGTACTCTGATGATCATGTAAATATAAAACTTCATCTTTCCTGTGCATCATTTTACTGGATGTATCATACTTTTTTGTTATTATTTATGAAGAATTTTTCAAAACAGACCCGCTTCAACTTTTTTTTCTTAAAACCGACCCGTTTTTTATTTATTTATCAAAACCGACCCGATTTTGTAATTAGCAGCTTAATCACCATCCTAAACAGTCGGGGTTGGCAACCCCGACTATTTAGGAAGGTGTTAAACCCTAATTAGAAGCCTTAAACCCTAAAAATTAATGTCCTAAATAGTCGGGGTTGCCAACCCCGACTGTTTAGGAATGTGATTAAGCTGCTAATTACAAAATCGGGTCGGTTTTGATAAATAAAAAAAACGGGTCGGTTTTAAGAAAAAAAAGTTGAAGCGGGTCTGTTTTGAAAAATTCTTCTATTATTTATATAGGAAAATACAGGTTTTAATTATTTATTTTGA
Source organism: Asparagus officinalis (assembly GCF_001876935.1). Classification (NCBI taxonomy): domain Eukaryota; kingdom Viridiplantae; phylum Streptophyta; class Magnoliopsida; order Asparagales; family Asparagaceae; genus Asparagus; species Asparagus officinalis. The sequence goes on along the minus strand of NC_033796.1, from coordinate 41,886,519 downwards.
GAATTAGAGATAGACGTTACCCTCCTTAATTAGTACTTAATGTTTTTGTAAGAGACTAAGAAGACTCCATGTTTCCTTTTCAATTGTAACGGACTTTATACAATGTGGCAGTTTGTATTGTTCTACGAAAAAAATTAATTAGAATATTTCATGTGGTAATTGACTATGAAATCACATTTAGATCAAGTTATGAAGTCTTCTGAAAAGAATGATTTTTCCCCTTGTAGTTGACCCTAAAATCTTTGACATTATGATATATGGCCCAAAATCTTCTTATTTACCAAAGCCTTGTAGTTGTTTATGTCAGACCTACTAATTGTTTAAAACAGTTTTATGACATTCAATTAAATTCTAGCTAAAATTTATGTTGTTTGGATCATTATGCACATTAAAGTTATTAATTTATCTACTATGGTTAACCTTTAATCCTAGCACAACTATAAATTTGAATGGGGTCTTAAATCTTAATAGAGGATGTATTTAAAGCAACTAAAAAGGATTTGGGCTTAATATCATAATATGAGAGTTTGGAGTACGGTACTGGAAAAACCCAAAGGAAAAAAGAGCAAAAAGGAAGGAGCCAGTTTATTGACGCTCAAATTTAACACCTTTTGTTGGTAGTTTTCATCTCGTAGCTCTCCATTTCATGAACATTTAGACGTCAAATGTCAATGGAAGAAAATGTAATACCCTCTATTGCCAACAATGCATAAATATCAGTAGTAAAGACAGATCAAGAGAACCTTGTACAGGTTTTGCAACTTTCAAGATAATATAATATTCAAGTAATTATGTTGTCTTTTTCTGTTTCAAGATGATGTGTGGAACTTAATTTGCACATGTATATCTTATCTATTCTCTATTTTTAATTTCATATTTTTTTTATTTAAAGCTTGTGATTTTCTTATTCTGTTATTCGTGATTTGTGTGATGGTCATGTAAATATAAATCTTTCCAATGTATCTTTATATTGGTTGTTTCGTAATGACAAAGAAATCAAATTGTCAAATATAACACCTTTTATTGACATCGTTCTATCAAAATTTTTAGTATGATATCTTATTCTATGTCAAGAACAATTGGGCCTCAAACATCAAAAAAAAAAAAAATGTAACAATGTTCACCATACTGCCAATAATGCAGATTTACCAGCTGAGAACAATTTACAGATTTTGCGAAGGCCGGGGAGGAGACAAGAGCCAATAAAGGCACCTCCAGGCTATCTTTTTGCACCTACAGATGAAGATCTCGCTTTCAAATACCTCTTGGGCAAAAAGCTCCGTAACTTAGTTCCTTATGATGTCGTAAGAGAGGCCGATGTGTACGAGACCCACCCAGAGAAACTTACCCGTGAGTATACCTGATGTTTTTGCAATTTTTCCTTCGTTTTTGGGTTCTTTTGACATTGCTCAGTAGATTGCATATAGTTGTTAAGAGTCCTTGGAATTATATGATTTACAATTAACATCATGACAAAATTATATGATATATAATTTTTAACTCTTAACTGTTAGTCATTCTAGTTTACATGTCCTCTTCAACTGGGGATTATACCATTAAAACAAAAAAATAATTCTGCCTTTTTCTCACTATTTGTTCTATTCATTCTTATATGTTTGCCTTCATGACATCTATTTTCTCCAGTGACTAATCTAACAAGAGATATTCAATTTATGGTTCCAATATACAGGAAAATGAAAAAAAAAAGATGCTGAAAAGTATAAGATAAACGAAATTATAGAGATAAATCAAGAAAAAGAATAAATTTTCAGCAATTGAAACATAATAAAAAGTATTAACCAAATATGAAGCACTGATTAGATTTTTTGGGGACTTACTACCGAATCAAATGTCAGCGAAGACAAGACTAATATCGGAAAAAAGAAATCCTATTCTAGTTTTTTTTTTCTTTTTTCTTTTTTATTTTAAAGTAAGCCCGTAGAAAAGCTTCACTATTTGATTCCTCACAAGACAATTCTTGCTATAACATGGTATCGATCAGTTGGCTTAATTTGACAGTAACTTTCAAGTCATTAATATTTGTTTCCCTCTATGTTCTATTCGCCATAGCAAACCTACTTAAGCTATCCTTGTTAGTTATCTCAAAAGTCTACTTGTCTACATTTATTGTTCTATAAAACACCCCACTTTACTTACTAAATCTAATAAGTTTATCATGATGATCATCAATATAGAGAAATTTGAGAAATGGGGAGCAAACGGTAAATGGTACTTCTTCACCACAAGAAGAGGAGACAATGGTGATGGCCACACTAATGACAGAGTAGGGTACTGGAAAGCTACACGGTTGGATGAGCAAATGCAAGGTCCTTATAATAAAGTTGCAGTGAAGAAAACTCTGGTTTATTATTTAGCCAAGCCCCCTCTTGGCACCAAAACCACCTGGATCATGCGCCAGATTGTACTTGTTGACGCTCAAAAGCAGTCCAATAACCCGGATGTGTCAATGGTAAATATTTCAAATGAAAAAGAGTTATAGATCGTATGCGGCTCAACGATATTATTTTTCTGTTGTTATTTTTGCAGACTGACGATGAATTGGCATTATGTGTCATCACAAGGAAACGATTGGTTGACTCAGACTAGAACACCACCAAGAAGGTAATGGAAGCATGCGACGTCTGCAGTCTGAGCTTGATTCTGAAGTTGTATGGAGAGTTTACTTTTTGGATAGATTCCAAATTTTGATTCAACTGGGCATTTTGATCTGTATACGATATTTTCCAGATGCATGCGTCTTGAAAATTCTAGCTATACAGTTAATTCAATTTCAGTTTCTCGGGTTGTGTAGCTTGCGTGCACTTTGAATGTTAAGAGTAGAGATAACGTCAATTCTTGTGCTCTGCATGTTTTGTGGAACAAAATTGATAGTTTCAAGATAATTCTCTCTGGTTTTGTTATGCAATGTTAAATCTACACATATATGATGGCATTACTTGTTTTTTTACATAATTTCTTGGAATCATGCTGGAAGTTGAACGCAGAGATTTTTTTATGAACTGAAATACTTTTTTTTTTCCTTTGAGAGAAAAGAAAGCTAACGGAGTTCTTATCATAAAAAGAACTGAAATACTTTTTCATTAGGAAGTGTCCTGTATTTATAGTAGTTCTGGAGAAATTAGAATGCAGGTTTAGAAGAGACTCTAATTCAAATAGAGATGTATAGAATTTTAAATGGTACCCAAAATCATCGCTTGAAAATCAACGTCTGGTGTTGTATTCTATTTTTCTCCGCTTGCGAGCCTGAATAGAATATCTTTCATCGGATTAAATAAATAAAAAAAGGTACCCGGGCTGGCGGGCACATGCATGTTCAATCATGGCCCATGTTCAGGGCCCATTATCATTCCTAGGTCCACCCACTTTGAATCGTTCAAGATCCTAATTTCCACACGCGGTTTGGAACTACACGCGAGACAAATTTACCGTCAAATCCATGGTCTTCTCCTGTTTTTTTTTTTTTTTTCTTCTCGCTCTCGCGTATGAGTCCTGACAAATTCAAATTGACCCTCACTAATATGCATAAAAAGCTGCAAAAGGGTCCCACTAACGTCTGCTTCATATTTTATTCCCAGTTGGCCTGTTTAAAAAAAAAAAAAAAAGATTTGGACCTGTTCGTGGTGCCGACCTCAACATTCAGTCCCTTTGGCGGGTAAAAGCGGAAGCCCTTTTTTTGTCGTGGAGTGAAAATGCGGCTTGTAGCGGTTTGCTTCGGTTGGCGGGTAGAACTTGAACAGATTGACTCATTAGATGTTTAAACTTCGTACTAAGGGTACTTTAAGCTTTTAAATCAAATTGTCTTAAGCGGGCCATTAAACATAAACTTGCTTTTCTCCCTAAAAGATTTATCTTACTCTGTTATTGATATAAACAGATGTCATGACCTCTGTAACAGAAGTTATCTATCGATCTGTTACCATATATATGATAGAAGAGGAGTGCCAGCTACATTTGCGAGCGCACCGCACTGACGCCGTAGCGCGGACATGTATCCCTACGTGTCCATGTATAGGGCACATGTCCCAACCACCGCACTAGCGAGTGTGGCTAGCATTTCTCACGGTAGAAAAAAGGAAAATAATACAGGATTCCCTCTCTCATTCGCTACAGTGCACCGGGCCCCACATGAGATTTTAAAATTTTAAAATCCCATGTGGAGCCCGGTGCACTGTAGCGAATGAGAGAGGGAGTGTGGTTGAGGCTGTGGTTGGTGGTGTGCCCCTAGTGCCACTCTAGAAATAATTGTTATTGATAGTACGAGTGACAACTAACAGTCGCCCTAGAATTTTCTTTCTTTTGCAAACTTTCTATCATTATAGAACCATCACAATAATTTCTTTCGCATGTTTTCAATCGACATGTAGGTACTTGTGACCATAATAGTTGTTTAGTCTGGATAGACATTTGTCATATTATAATATTGTGATGCAGCGCGGAAGTAGTAGCCTCGGAATCCACCAAGAGTGATCTATGAATCCACAAAGAACGATATTCGAATCCACGAAGAACTTCGAATCCACGAAGAAAATAGATAAAACAAATAAGACTCCTAGTAAGACTATAATTACAAAAAAAAGTGTCAAATTCTATCCTAAAAAGACTCTTTATAATAAAAGAAACAAATCATGAATCAAAATTGATTTTGTTTCCTAATCTAATTTGGCTCTAAAATTGAATTTATTTCCTAATCTAAATAGACTCCAACTCAGATTAAGCGTTGTAGGCATCGAAAATTGCCTATAGGTCTCCACGAACAGCTCAGTGCTAAGAAACGACGATGAACGTCACTATCCGGTTCACAGAAGTTTGATTGATGTTGGTGAACGCTTGAAGTGAATCGATGAACTATGTAAACCAACGGAATTTCAGAATAACAAAGACACGAACTGATCGGGAACCTCGTATCATTCACAAATGGCGAAATACCCTTCGTGTCTCATTTGTTCAACTGATGATATAATCATTGGAGCTTATAGAACTCCTCGTCGGATTTCCAACGCACTTTGAATCGCTCAAATCCGAGTTCGGATGAAGAAGTTACGGCGGAAACGAACGAATGTGCAAAAACAGCGTCTCAGCCTGAATTGAGACACCCCGAGGTGTCTTGGCCCAAACGAGACACCCCAAGGTGTCTCGGCCCCGCTGAGACACCCTGGGGTGTCTCCAGGCCCAAAAACGGGTTGTTATGTTGTTATGTACCATACAAAAGAAGACAAAAGAGGGGAGGGTGTGTCTCGGTTTTGAACCGAGACACCCTAGGGTGTCTCGGCCAAGGTTGAGACACCCACGGGTGTCTCAACCCAGTTTGAGCCCCCGTATGCCCTTTTCAAGCCCGATTTTTAGCCTGTTTTATCCGTTTTCATCGGTTATTGGATGTTTTGACGAAAATCGACACCAATAAACGTACGACGTTCAAAACCCTAAGGTCAACGCCGGTCAACGCGTTGCGATCAAAAAGTCAACGTACAACGTTCAAAGCCCTAAGGTCAACGCCGGTCAACGCGTAACCCTAGGTCAACGCCAGTCAACGCGTTGCGATCAAAAAGTCAACATACGACGTTCAAAACCCTAAGGTCAACGCCGGTCAACGCGTAACCCTAGGTCAACGCCAGCCAACGCGTTGTGATCAAAAAGTCAACGTTCGACGTTCAAAACCCTAGGGTCAACTCCGGTCAACGCGTAACCCTAGGCCAACGCCAGTCAACGCGTTACGATCAAAAAGTCAACGTACGACGTTCAAAACCCTAAGGTTAACACCGGTCAACGCGTAACCCTAGGTCAACGTGTTGCGATAAAAAAGTCAACATTCAACGTTCAAAACCCTAGGGTCAACGTCAGTCAACGCGTTGTAATCAAAAAAGTCAACTCACGACGTTCGAAACTCTAGGGTCAACGCGTAACCCTAGGTCAACGCCAGTCAACGCGTTGCGATCAAAAAGTCAACGTTCGACGTTCAAAACCCTAGGGTCAACGCCGGTCAACGCGTAACCCTAGGTCAACGCGTTGTGATAAAAAAGTCAACACACGACGTTCAAAACCCTAGGGTCAACACGTAACCCTAGGTCAACGCCAGTCAACGCGTTACGATAAAAAAAAATCAACGTGCGACGATCAAAATCCTAGGGTCAACGCCGGTCAACGTGTAACCATAGGTCAACGCCAGTCAACGCGTTACGATTAAAAAGTCAACGTGAATCAACATATCATGACGGAGGTAGTCAGTTCAAAGTCAACTTGACGACACGAACCAAACTCAACTCATCAGTTTTAGATTTGAGACTTCGACGATGGCCAGGCGATAAACGCGACACCGAAAGAACTTCAGCTATTCGTCAAAGCATCGAATGGATTGAAAATCGAAGGAGTCAAGAATTGAAGCTAATCACAGGTCCTTTACACCAGTTAAAGGCTGGACCAATCATATCCAAAGTATTCCAGCCTCTTCTATAAAAGAAACGAGTCTGGAACGCTTTGGAGGGGGTATCTGTAGGCATCGAAAATTACCTATAGGTCTCCACGAACAGCTCAGTACTAAGAAACGATGATGAACGTCACTATCCGGTTCACAGAAGTTTGATTAATGTTGGTGAACGCTTGAAGTGAATCGACGAACTACGTAAACCAACGGAATTTCAGAATAACAAAGACACGAACTGATCGGGAACCTCGTATCGTTCACAAACGGCGAAATACCCTTCATGTATCATTTGTTCAACTGATGATATAATCATTGGAGCTTATAGAACTCCTCGTCGGCTTTCTAACGCACTTTGAATTGCTCAAATCCGAGTTTGGATGAAGAAGTTACGGCGGAAACGAACGAATGTGCAAAAACAGCGTCTCAGCCTGAATTGAGACACCTCGAGGTGTCTCGGCCCAAACGAGACACCCCAAGGTGTCTCGGCCCCGCTGAGACACCCTAGGGTGTCTCCAGGCCTAAAAACGGGTTGTTATGTTGTTTTAACCACCCAGAGCCTATAAATACAGGCCTCAGGCCCTCATTTTGGAGATCTGGATTTTTGGAGAATTGGTGAAGCCTTGCCGGATCGAAGATTGATCGAGTTCTTCAACACAGGAGAGAAAACTTCTTCAGATCTGCACCGCCCGCATCCGATCCTTAGGGTTATCCCGTTGTGATAATTCTAAGAAGAGCAATCATCTCGCCGTTGTCGAGATAAGCGCTTCTGCTTCTAGATTCCCTCGCGAATCGACGGAGTTCTGGATCTGATCTGACTGTCAGGTAGTCCACGGATATCGACATCTCCGTCACCGGCTAAAGACCCACGCAAGCAAGAAACGACGAACGGATCTTGCGTTATTTTCGAAAAGTTGTAATCTTTCATTTTTTTTATTGAATATTTTGAATTCTTTGTAAGTAATCCATATTATAATGAATTCTACAATGAATGCAACTTTCTCCGAAAACAAGCGTCCTACACCAGTCTCCCCTTATTGAAAGAAGCTCGACCCGAGTTTATATTTGTTAGAATAGTAGCTTCATTGATAAATAATTTTCTTCTCTTGCAATGATCAGCATCCACCTTGTATTTAGTATTGATTTTCTCCATTTGTTCTTTTACCTCCTCTGCTAGGACTTCTTTTGTATCAAACTTGTGTATGAATCTTTTCCATGACAAGTGTATGTAACTGACAGCATGTGGCTCTGACATGAAAAACTTCTCCAAATATTTTTCTTGTTGCTTCCCATACTCTAGTGTTGACGGTATCATCTCACCATTATTAAAATTATTGACGATTATTGCTTCAAAAAAATGATTTTCTTCCTCATACTCCATACACAATTCTTTTATCTCCTTTATCTCAAACTCTCCACCAAGCAATGCACACATACCATCAATTGTCTCACTCTCTATTTTATTTTTCTCCTCCATCGGGACAATATCAATATGTGTAACATCATTCACAATATCATGTAGAATATTCATCTTCATTAACATATCATTATTAACATAAGGAACCTCATGATGAATCTTGATGGTGACAAAATCTTCCTTTCCGGGGGTGAGCGTCTTGTTGTTTGCCACTAGAGACACTTGCCATTGCTTGTAGTTAGAAGGTAAGAAACAATCTCTCAATAATTCCTTCATCTTTGCCCACGTTCGAACCGGATCCTTTCCTTGATGGTATCGATTTATCAGTACTTCATCCCACCATGCAGATGCTTTTTTTAAGCCTGTAGACCACTAATTTAACTTTTCAATCTTCTGAGATTATATTATACTCAAAATACTTATCTACTTTATCAATCCAATCAAGGAAATCATCAGCATGAAGCTTTCCATTGAAGGATGATATTTTTAATCCTCTAGCATCATAGTTTTCCTTTCTTTGGTAGCCTCTATGATCATCGTTGTAGAATTTATCTTGTGAAGTCAGATCACGTCGTTGGCGATCATCAACGTGATTTTAAACTCTCGTCGTGTTCAGACACTCAACTGTCGCCGCAAGTCACTCCATGACAGTCTTCATCTGATTAGCATCAGCCTTTAGCACGTCGAACTCAGTTCGAGAAATATGGGCTTCATCACCTGCCATCGGATCGGAGGAACAAGGCTCTGATACCAATTGACGTAACACATAAGTAGCCTCAGAATCCACCAAGAGTGTTCTCTGAATCCACAAAGAACGATCTTCGAATCCACGAAGAGCTTCGAATCAATGAAGAAAATATTGAAAAAGAGAAATTTTATTGATGAAAAGTTATTCTCCTTTGGGATTAAATGACTCTTCTTAAATAGATAAACAAATAAGACTCCTAGTAAGACTAGAATTATAAAAAAGAGTGTCAAATTCTATACTAAAAAGACTCCTTATAATAGAGGAAATAAATCACGAATCAAAATTGATTTTGTTTCCTAATCTAATTTGACTCTAAAATTAAATTTATTTCCTAATCTATATTTCCTAATCTAAATAGACTCTAAGTCAGATTAAGCGTCCTACATCATATTATTATAATGTATATATGGACTAAGTATAGTGCATTGAGTGGGTAAGAACCAATTATAAAAAATATTGGGTGCTGTGACATTTGTGACACAAGTCATATCTGACAAATAATTAGAACCCTTTCACACTTAGAACCTTGGGGTGGGGTGAGGTGGGTGGGTGGGGGAGGGGGTTCAATTATTTTCAAAACAATATGAATATGGAATATTGAAACTTACATGGGTTAAAGGATGTGTAGGTTGTCTAAGGATGCAGTGGTAATATTGTAAATATTCTCAGGTTCCTGGTTCAGTCCTCTCTGTCTATCCTGAAGTGTGTGAATGGGATGTGAGATCCATACATGGTTTAATCAGTAGGCATCAACAATTGAACTTTCCCCTCATGAAACATAACGAATATCATCCTCTTAAAGATAATCATACTCTTAAATCCAAAATAATTTTTGAAGTTTGAACAAGAAAGTTTATTCTACTGAAATATTGTATGTAGCTCTGACGCCTCCACATGCATCGTGAGACCGGTCCACAGCAACCAATTCTTCACTACACTAAACATTCAAATTTGAGTTGGGTTTGAGTTGTTTTGCTTCCCGGCCCTCTTGAGAGTATAGCAATCCTTTAATTAATAGAATAAGAATAAAGTGTAGATTAAGATTTTCTTAATCAAAGTTATCCCAAATGCGCCGAGAATCGATGATCTTCTCTGTCCACTTTTGAAATTTTGTCCTCACTCGTGACTTTCGACCTAACTTCAAGTCCACCCGCAGTTGACGCCGCAGTCTCTACAGCCCGAGACTTCAGTACGTCTCACTTTTGCCCCTGTAAATTTGTAATGTGCCGTGAAAAAAGTTGCAAAAACTTAACAGAGTTAATTTTGCAGAAGTCCCAGAATTCCAAATTAAAATCTCAGGATGTCTTTTTGTTAGAAATTCATAATCCACTTCAAATTTACGTAAAAAGAAAAAACCAACTTAAATATAGAGTAATTATGCAGAAACCTACTTTGGATGTAAAATTTTTACATAAAACATCTTCATGTGTTGTAGCAAACCACCTCCCAGTAAAATTTTTACTTAAAAACCAAAAATAAGCTTTAAAAAATTCTTGTTCAAGATAAGTAACGTGTGTCCTAAATAGACCTAAACATTAACGAAATTAAATCACGTATGTTGAATGCGAGTTCTTCAAGGATATTTTTGAAGTCTTAGTGAAAAAAGTGACTGGAAAGTAGTTTATTGCGACACAACCCACTTTATAAAGGTGATTTTCATATAAGTTAACATTTAAATATGATTTATGTATAAGTATTCTATTTTTAAGGTGGTCTATAGGGACGACAAAACCCTTATAAAAATGTGTATAGACACGGAGAAAACATAGTATGAATGATAAAAAATTATTACTGAATAATTAATTGAATAAAGTTGAATTGCAAGTAATTACAAAGTTTACAAATGTAGGCTATGTAGTAGAAACAACAACAAAAAAATGATTAAATCTTTCAAATTATAAACTAGCTATTTAGTAGCTTGAGATTATTTAAACATATTCAAATTCTATGAGTTGTGAAATTCCTTGATTGGGTGTAATCTCTTGGATATTTTTGTAACAAACATCAAACTTTACTATTTAAAGACACACGATCATGAAAATAATGATAATTATCACCTTATACCTCAAATTGTACACTTTATTTCTTTATCAGTGGTAGGAGACAAAGCACTTCCTATAAGCTAGCATATAAACAACATGGTAGGCGACCAACTTATGTAGAACCTGACATTATTGTTTTAACTATTGGAATAGTTAATTTATCACGTTAGCAAATAGCACCACAAAAAAATTGGCTTATACTACACTCGTAAGATATTTTGCAGCTCTTACAAGTATGAAGAGCTATTTTGAGTAAGCAAATGCTAAATGTCAAAGAGACAGACTTATTATCCTTGAATTCTACTTAAATTCAAGTATCCAAAGAGATCGAACCTGCAAATCTTGATTTTTACATAGATAAATGAATCTAATAACTTTTAAAAAATATTTCAAATCTTTGTAGATTGTATACTACTTTCCGTGCTGGGATTTGCAAGCCATTAAATTCCTCTTTTTAATCTTTACAAAATAAATTTCCTGAATTAGCAAATCTTGAAGAAACAAATTTTCTTTTTAGAGTTGTGTATTGATGTAAAAGTACATGAATAAATTTGTACACACAATAAACTCTCCTTCCAGAGAACATATACTTTCTTCATTATGGAAGTAACCATAACCTCATTTTCTCATCAATTGACACGCAAGTTATCTTTCTAATTAGGAAATCAACACATGCGTCACCAAATATTAATGGTATATGCTTGTTCAATATCACATTTAAAGAATATTTTCCCACCAAGTAAATCAAAATTCATACGATTTTATGCTCAATCACCAAGTGCGAATATTTGGATACCAGTGTGCATGCTTGATAGGTAAAGAGATCGAGATAAATTAATATTAAGGATATATGTTCTCCACGATGCTCCAATCTAATAGGAGAAGGTAGTTATCATAAAGTTTAGGCACATTTCTATTATCACTTTGCTGTCTTATTCAGCATAATCTGCAGATTCACTCCTCTTGTTGCCAATTTTGGATAGTGAAGTATAACGAAGAGGCTTTGATTTCAACTCCATTATGGGTGATGAGAATAATTGTAATGTGCCATATAATTGACACACTTGCCATGAGTCTAGTTTTGACCCCATAAAAAAGACGTTTAATCTGTGAAAACATGTTAGAATATAGAAATATAACCATTAACCCGATCACCATAACATTAGAGTTCTAGTGTATTGGTTTTGACCATTTCACAATTATAAAATAACAAACAATATTTTTTTTATTTCAAAGATGCTGTCTTAATTTAGAGGCTCCTTGTCCATTGTTTGCCTAGAGAAATGTCACTGTGCCTCTCTAGAGGATGGGAAACTCTGTAGAGGTTTAATTCTAAGTCCCCACAAACAATAAAAAATATCATCTCCAAGGACGGAGTACGAGAACAAAATCTATATTCTGCATAGGTTTTATCTCATAGCTCCTCTGATAAATTATATCATATCATATCATATCATACTCTTTATAAAAATGTGAGTTTGTGAAAAACTTTCATTGGTCAATATTACTCTTAACCCTTTTAGATTTTTTATTCTAATATTATCCTAATTAATAGTATATATTCAAATAACTTAAATATAAAATCTTTAACCAAAATTTGATATGAAAAGAGATCAAACGATAGAACTAATTCTCTATTCTATTAGAATATGACACATGTCCAACTAGCTTTATCTTTCAAAGAATTCTAATTAAATTAAAACTATTCATATCCACAATTAGAAATTTTTATCCATAAAAAAGTAGAAAATTCTAATATTAAAATTTTTGTTAATTCTAAACAAATTGTAACTATCCAAAATTTTTAAAAAAAATCTAAAACAATTGTCATGTGCCCCTCCTTAATTATTTTAAAAAGTAGATTTTAATAAACCACTCATAACTTTGAATTGAGCATTAAACTTCCGGAATATTTGCAATTCTCACTAAATCCTCAGTAAGTTTGATAATTTTAGAAAACACCCAAAGCATTTTGATTTTTTTCATTTGGCCACATAAATGTCATTACCCCAAAATTTTACATCGGCCAAAATTAACCCCAAGGACAGTATATACCCCTCAAATCATTCTTATTTGCAAGTTAATCCATAAGTTTATAAACAACCCTAAAAATATATAAAATTACAAATAGATACCTAAAAATCTAAAATTACAAATAACATGTAGAAAATTTTTAAAGCTACAAACCACCTTATTTAAATTCCTAAAAGTTAAAAACCCACTGACAAATCGATTTAAACCCTTGAAAAAAACATATATCCCTATAAAAAAAATCTAAAATTGCAACCTTGAATATCTTAAAAATGAAAAAATTACTCATAAATTTCTAAAATTATGAATGGCCACAAAAAATTCATAAATTGCACACAACCTCTTAAAAATACAAACAATACAACAAACCCCTTTAAAATTTGAAAATTATAATTCAAATAAACACATAAAAATATGAAAATTATAAAAAATCTCATAAAAAGTAAAATATGACAAATAGCATCCCAAAAAATTTTAAATTGCTAACAGGCCCCTACAAATCTTTAAAACCATAAATAGATCCTTTAAATTAGAAAACTACAAAGAAACCCTAAAAAATACAAAAACCCCAAAATATATAAAAATTATAAACAACCCCCTAAAAACTTAAAAACTATAAATAAACCCCTTTAAAATCCAAAAATTATAATCAACCTCTTGAAAATTCTAATAATTACAAATAAACCTCTAAAAAAGTCTGAAAATTATAAAAATACATTATTTTGGGGGTTTTTTGCTAAAAGTTATTGGGGGTTAAGTGAAAAAAACATAAAACTTATAAGGTCATTGGGGTGTATTTTGATCATTTGACTATATATGAACTAATGACGTTAACTTTGAGGGTTTTCTGCCAAAATTTATTAGGAGTTTAGTGAGAATTTTAGACATATTTGAGATTTAGTTTCAAATAATAAACTTATTGAGGATTTAGTGAAATTTACCCGTATGCTATTTTTGAGGGTTTCATAAAATTGCAAAAAAAACTTGAAAAATATAAAATTTGAAAAAAAAGACTCTTAGCATTCTAAAATTATAAATGACCCACAAAAAATTCATAAATTACAAATGACCTATTAAAAATCTAAAAAGTACAAACAACCCCTTTACAATTTAAAAATTATAAACAACCCTCTTAAAATTTAAATTTTCAAACAAATGCATGAAAAATATGAAAATTACAAAAAATCTAATAAAAATTAAATATGACCTGAAAATATCATAAACAAACCCTTTAAATTAGAAAATACAAAGAAACCTCAAGAAAATTATAAGAAAAACCCTAAAATATATAAAAAGTACAAACAACCCTTGAAAATCTAAAATTAGATTCCTTATCTCTTAACGACTCATTGCATGGTTATTTCAAAGGAGCTAGAGGACTAAGGCAAGGAGATCCCCTCTTTCCTTACCTTTTTGTATTGGGGATGGAGTACCTATCAAGAAGACTTAATTCTCTTAAGAGTGATAATTTATTCAGATATCATCCAAAATGCTCCAGACTTAAAATCTCTCATCTTTTCTTTGCTGATGATTTGCTATTTTCTTGCAAAGCTGATATATACTCTATTGCAAGATTGAAAGAATGCCTCACTGAATTCAGTTGTGTCTCTGGATTAGAAACTAATCCAAACAAATACTCTATATACATAAGTGGTATTGATGAGGATCTGAAGACCCATATCTGCTCTCTACTAAATTTTTCTGAAGGTGTACTACCAGTGAGATACTTGGGAGTACCTTTAATTTCAAAGATGTTATCATGCTCAGATTGTTCCCCCTTGATTGACAGAATATCTACTCAGTTCCAGAATTGGCAAAAAAAGAAAACATTTTCCTATGCTGGTAGATTGTAGCTCATCAAATCTATCTTACTAGGCATTCAAAATTTCTGGACTAGCAATTATGTTCTACCAGTTAAGGTGTTGAAGAAAATTAACAATCTCTGTTCTAATTTTCTTTGGAATCATAAAATCCATTTGATTTCCTGGAAGATAGTTTGTCAAAGTAAGGAGCATGGAGGGTTGGGGGTATTCTCTGCTAAAGTCTAGAATCTTGCAGCTTCTATGAAACTCATTTGGGTGATTCATTTCAAGAAAGATCTGTTATGGATTAAGTGGGTTCATGGAAATTATCTTAGACAATCAAATATTTGGCAAGTTCAAAGTAAAGCAAATAATTCTTGGATGTGGAAGCAAATACTTAAAATGAGAGAGAAGGTGATTCGCAAATTTGGGAGTGTCTCAAATGTTCAAAATGCCATTACCAATTGCTGCTATGGAGATAATTTCCAGTTATCTGTTATCTACAATGAGCTCATTAATCAAAATGCACAAGTGGCTTGGTCAAAAACAGTCTGGGATGGATGGTCATATCCTGAACATTCCTTCATTGCCTGGCTTGCTACTCATTCTAGACTGTTAACAAAAGATAGATTATGTCACATGAGGTTCCTCGACATAAATCAACAACAAAATACCTATGTTTTATGCACATTTCAGCACCAAGAAACCTGCAGGCATCTTTTTTTTGAATGTGCATACTGTGCTGATCTCTGGAACAAACTTATGGAATGGATGAATTACAAATAGAAATCTTGCAATTGGCATTGTATCATTGAATGATATAGTACAAATCTAAAGTGGAAGGGGTTTATGAACAAACTTTAAAGATTGGCGTTAATTGTGTTAGTATATGCTATATGGAAGGAAAGAAATCAAAGAATCTTTCAACAAAAAGCTCAAGACCCCGTTGCTGTGTTTCGAAGAGTGAAA
>NC_033796.1:41852453-41867574 GCF_001876935.1 Asparagus officinalis | reverse complement strand
TATATATATATATATATATATATATATATATACATATACATATACTATGTTTTATGCACGTGGTCAAATATCATGATTAAGTATATTTGGTTTATTTTCTTACTAAAACTTGTTCCTTGATTCCACTTTGATGGTTTTTACTTATTTATATCTCTAAACTTTAGCATTGTGATTATTTATTTTCTTTAATATTCGTTTAAATGAACTACACCTAATTTAAATTTTTATATTAATAATTGAATTGATAGGAAATAAATATAATCCAAAATCAATTTGAATTATCATGTCATTGAGACCAACATGAAACCAAGCTTGACCTGAGAAAATATAGCATTGTAAAAGTGAAAAACACTTCAAAAAATAGCATTCTAAAAGGAAAATGAATAACTAAAGCTCATAAGACAAGATGATTGATTAAAAGTGGGCTAAAATGACACAAAAGATAATATGGAGTTTGTTCCTAATCCTTGATAGACTTTAAAAAAATTATAAAATAAAAATTAATACTAAATCTAGTATACTTTTATATAATGAAAACATCCACATAAACATATAAAAGTACAAAAAAAGTTTATGAAAATCCCTTCCAAAAATTCCTAATTTACTCCAAAAAACCTATTCTATAAAATATCATTTTGTTGTGAGACCTAAGAGCACCAAGATAATTACTTAGATGGATAACTAAAGAAAAATTACTTTAATTCTTTTATTCATTGTAAGAGGGGATTCTTTTCCTGTTAGTATCAATTAAAAGAATAAAGTATATTTCAGATATACTTACCTTAGAATGGATACAACAGAAAAATATACTTAATTTCTTTTAATTGTCCGAGCTACAATTAAAGTATATTTCATGTGTAATGAGGGGGGACAGAATAAAGATTAAGAATGGATACTAACAGAAAAATATACTTATTCTTTTATTTCCTCTGCTTGATACTTACTAGAATGGATACGTAGAAGAAGATTTCAGAGCTTCGACAACAAAAAAGAATAGCATTAAAAGCCAGAAAAGATTTCAGAGTCTTGATGTCAACAGGCTCAATGGATGGAATGATGGATGTTTCTTTCTTCCTAACAATGATTAACATGAATTACATACCTATCACATATGCATTGTATGTTTATGATTAATGATGGTTATGATAACTTAATGGAGATTAAGCATCCAACATAGAAGGCCTGCCGGTTTTGTAATTCAATCATACCAAACCCTGTGTGAGACGTGACCTTTTACTAGATTAACTAAATTCCAGTAATCAAATACAATCGTACAAAGAATACGCCATTCAAAACCTAAGAAAACAATTCAGCTCTGACATTTTGACTCCTAAAACTAGCAATTAATGCTGAAATCAGATAAGAGGGGGGGAATAATAAACCCTCATCACGCTTCCAAACGCTTGGCCTCAATAATTGCGGTTCAGAACAAACCCCTAAACGCCAACCAAGAAACCCTAGATGAGAGAGATCTTACCAGACGCGCTCGTCTTGCCTCGTGGGCTTAGGGCATCTCCGACGATGGCGCGGTGAGCTTCGACGAAGGCGGCGAAGCACGGGTTTAGGGGCGAATTTTTTGATGAGAGACCGCCAACTTTGGGGCGAGATCAGATTTTGATGAGAGCGAATGCGAATTTTTGATGAGAGACGAGGGGGTTAGGGCTCTTCGTGAAAATAAAAGGGGAAATTTTCCCCTCCCATTGTACGAGTGGGGAATGGGGAGCGGGGTTGGGTTTTGGCGACGCGGAGAAATAATAAGCGTCGAAAAAATATAACTTTATTTCGGCCGCAAACTACATACTTGGGAAAGATCACTTTTAGGCGACGTTACCTAAATACGTCGCGATAAATGCATACTATTGGCGACGCTAATCCCTAAAACGTCGCTAAATACTATACTTTTGCCAACGAATAATGAAAAACGTCGGGAATATGCATAACTTTTACCGAGCTAAGTTAACGTCGCTAATATACACTTTTTAGGCGCGCTAATTATAAAGTGGGAAAAAATTTTTGGCCGGACCTAACTAAAAGCGTCGGGAAAACATAGTTTTTGCGCCGTATTTAACCATGCGTCGGGAATAAGCGTCGCAAAAAGTGCAATTTGTTGTGTGATGAGGTGAGTAACAGCTCACTCTCCCGTGAGGCTTTATAGATGATATGACATGTACCTACTAGTCACTCGGTGTGAGGCTCCGCAATATCATACACTTGCACCTCACGGGGAGAGGTGAGCTGCCAGCTCACTTCCATTATTCTCCTCACACACACCACACACACCACACAATCATCGTGGGCGCAACTCCACCTAATGTATAGTTATAGACATTCTCTCTCCTACTTTATCACGTGGTGCAGATTGTATCACATCATTGTATATAAGGAATCCCCCTCATATATATGACATATGATACCCCATTAATCTCTCTTCTCTCTCTCTCTCATATATTATATATATAACATGGCTCTTCAGACCATACCGGTCGAATTTGCCGCTCGTGTGCCTCACTCGCATAACTTCGTTACCCATAGTGATTATCTTATCGATGCGCCCCAGATGCAAAAAACCTCTCTCTCTTCTGGGATAGGGTAGGCTGCAATAGGCTTGCGATGGATCCATTCTGGTTGTGTTTCTCTCAAATGTTTTTGACTCTGATACTCATATCTTCACAGATCGAGCGAGCTTATTCGTGTCCTTATCCTTGCCCGTCTATACCCAACATTGTCCCCAATATTGCCTCACGATATATTCTTTTCAATGTGGCATAGGATCCAAAATTGTCCAGCACTCAATTCTTTCCAATACGGAGCTCGAGAAGATACTTTTTGTTTCTCCAATTTGGGCTAATGGACTCATAGGGTCTTTTCCCTTTTAAGGATGCTGTCTCCAAATTAACATTTGGTAATGATCCGCTGCTCAGTATTTTCCAGGTAGTAACTCCAAAGATTTCATGTGATGTTCGAGTTGGCGTAAGGGAGACCGTTGAATAGTCCTTACTCTGACCGTCCAGTAGTGTGATTTCTAAGCACGAGAAACTCGATGACCGAAAGATCAATCTTACTCCTCAATGGATGCGGATAAGTGGGATCAACGCCTCATGTGCAGAGGTGGACAAGCCAAATAGGCTTTTGTGGCTCCACCCGCAAGTTACCATATAGCAGGAAAGTCATGTAATGGTCCAACAATATAGCCGCATCATCCGGAAGATCTCTTTTTGGAGGCATGCATAATTACTACCGTCATTGTCGCCACAACTCCTTCAACTCGTCGACCAAAGGCTCAAGAAAACATCGATGTCCGTTCCTCGGTGGCAATGTGGTCCAGATAAGTTAAGACCAATATGAAAAAAAGATTCTTTCAATACACAACCAGGTGCAGTTGTAAGGCATAAGTATGACTGGCCACATACTATAAGGCATTTGCTGGCTGTTGCCAAAGGGTGAAACCCATCAACTAGCCAGTCCCAAGCTTACCATTGCGATCTCTTTGCAAAATCAGAATGAAAAGATCAAATTCCTTCTCACTCCTCAGTGTCAGCGGATGTCTCATAATCCGCTCATCTACAACACGTTTATCCTATACCAGTCTCATCTCTGTGGCCGTTTCCTAGACATGTACCCTCCGCAACCTTGTAGTTAACGGAAGTAATCGCAACACCTACGAGGGATCTTCATAATCCATTTCCACCGAATGAAAAAACTTGTACCTAACTCCCCACATACAGGAACACTTTTAGATAGTGCGAGTTCTCCTCCAAACAGTAACATGCAGATGGCATGCACATCGATAGTGCTCAATGCTCCCAATGCCCGAGATCAGCGCAACAACTTCGTTCGTCTCAAATTGACTCACCGGAATCCAATGACCCTCTGGCAATAAGTCGAGATCCTACACAATATCTGTAAATATGTGCGAGTGATTATTCCATGTTTCTCTAACTTTGTCACCGATGAAGCATCTTGACAAAGAAAATGCCAACAAAGTGAAGTTTTTGCGAACCAGGGATCAGTTTAGCGCGGGAAGCTTCGCAGTATGTTTTCAAAGTTTCGAACGATCATGATCATCTCTACAGTCATGCATCTTCCATTATAGAGTTCCTCTGTAATGTCGTTCCATTATACTTCTGGATACTCATGTCTTCGTTATCGTCATGGTCCATTGGTCATCACGCGGAATCACCATGTTGATTATCAAGCTAAGTTCTCCATGGTGCAACCAAATCTTATAGGATACCATAAGTCCCATATCGATGAGCAATGTCTGGCACAATAACAAATCACGCCAACAATTGATGCATTGTTGCACGACACGGAATCGTGCACGCCCGGCGACTTGCATTTTACTTTTCAAAATTCGAATAAAAGCATGTCAACTCCGCCGATACCGCGCAGACTTACTATCCTCATAGTGTCCATCCAACCTTACCATACCTGATTACAATTGGTGGATGAATATAAAATCATATAATTTATTATATAAAATAAAAAGTAGCTAATCTCAAAATAAGATATGAGAATAAACAGACAATGCTCTATCGAGGTTAAAAGAACAATTGGTCCAGATGACTTGTATGCCCAACTTTTGATTATTTGGATCAACAGGCTCTGGTTATTTCTCCAGAATCGTCCTGCAATGTGGAGGTACTGTTATAGTTACTTGTGTAATGAGGTAAGTTGTTATAATTGTTAATGTATACTGTGTGTTATCCTAGGTGGCGAATGTACTTCTGCGCTTTGTCTTTGTTTGGTAAGCAAACTGTTACTAAGAGGAATGAAGATGTTTTGCTTTGCAAAGATTTTAGCTGTCTGCTTGATGCTGCATTTCTCGGGGAACATCTGAAATTTTTTCCTCTTATCATTTTGTTGTGAGAACTAAAGAGCACCAAGATAATTACTTAGATGGATACTAACAGAAAAATTACTTAATTCTTTTATTCATTGTACAGAGGGGGATTCTTTTCTGTTAGTATCAATTAAAAGCAATAAGTATATTTCAGAGATACTTACCTTAGAATGGATACTAACAGAAAAATATACGTTAATTCTTTTAATTGTCCGAGCTGACAATTAAAAGTATAATTTCATGTGTAATGAGGGGGGACAGAATAAAAGAGTTAAGAATGGATACTAACAGAAAAATATACTTATTCTTTTATTTCTCTGCTTGATACTTACTTAGAATGGATTACGTAACAAAAGATTGTCAGAGCTTGACACAAAAAGAATTAAGCATTAAGAAGGCCAGAAAAGATTTCAGAGTCCTTGAATGTCAACAGGCAATGGATGAATGATGGATGTTTCTTTCTTCCTAACAAGTGATTACACAGAATTACATACCTTCACATATCGCATTGTATGTTTATGATTAATTGATTGGTTATGATAACTTAATGGAGATTAACATCCAACAATAGAAGGCCTGCGGTCTTTTGTTAATCAATACTATACCAAACCCTGGTTTGTGAAGACGTGACCTTTTACTAGATTAATCCTTAAATTCAGGTAATAAATTACAATCGTCAGCAAAGAATACCGACCCCATTTCAAACCTAAGGAAAACAATGTCAAGCTCTGACAAATTTTGATCTAAACTAGCAATTAATGCTGAAATCAGATAAGAGGGGGGGAATAATAAACCCTAATCACGCTTTCCCAAACCGGTTGGACCTCAATAATTGCGGTTCAGAACCAAACCCCTAAACCCAACCAAGAAACCCTAGGATGAGAGAGATCTTACTCAGCACGCCGCTCGTTCCTTCCTCGTGGGCTAGGGATCTCCGACGATGGCGGCGGTGAGCTTCGACGAAGGCGGCAAGCACGGGTTGAGGGGCGAACTTTTTGATGAGAGAACGCGCCAACTTTGGGGGAGACGTTTTGATGAGAGACGATGGCGAATTTTGATGAGAGACGAGGGGGGTTAGGGCTCGTCGTGAAAATAAAAGGGGAAATTTTCCCTCCCATTGTACGAGTGGGGGAAATGGGGAGCGGGGTGGGTTTGGCGACGCGGAGAAATAATAAAGCGTCGTAAAAAAATATAACTGTTTAGTTCGGACCGCAACTACATGACTTGGGAAAGACACTTTTAGGCGACGTTAGCCTAAATACGTCGGCGATAAATGCATACTATTGGGACGCTACACATCCTAAAACGTCGCTAAAGAACTATACCTTTTGCCCAACGAATAATAAAAATCCTAGTCGGGAATATGCCACTAACTTTTACCGCCCAGCTAAGTTAAACGTCGCTAATAATATCACTTTTAAGGCGCGCTAATTATAAAACCGGGGAAAAAAAGTTTTAGTATTTTTTGGCCGGACCTAACTAAAAGCGTCGGGAAAACATAGTTTTTGTGCGCACGTATTTAACCATGCGTCGGGAATAAGCGTCGCAAAAAGTGCAATTTGTTGTAGTGATGGAGGTGAGCTAACAGCTCACCTCTCCCGTGAGCTATGAACTACAAGTGTATGACATGTGAGCCCCCTACTAGTCATATCGGTGTGGGGCTCACATGTCATACACTTGAAGCTCAGGGGAGAGGTGAGCTGCCAGCTCACCTTCATTATTCTCATACACACACACACACACACACACACACAATCATGTGGCACAATCTCCACTAAGTATAGTTATGAGACATTCTCTCTCCTACTTTATTCACTTGGTGAAGATTGTATCACATCATTGTATATAAGGGAATCCCCTCATATATATGACATATGATACCCATTAATCTCTCTCTCTCTCTCTCTCATATATATATATATATATATTATGTTTTATGCACGTGGTCAAATATCATGATTAAGTATATTTGGTTTATTTTCTTACTAAAACTTGTTCCTTGATTCCACTTTGATGGTTTTTACTTATTTATATCTCTAAACTTTAGCATTGTGATTATTTATTTTCTTTAATATTCGTTTAAATGAACTACACCTAATTTAAATTTTTATATTAATAATTGAATTAACAGGAAATAAATGTAATCCGAAATCAATTAGAATTATCATGTCATTGAGACCAACATGAAACCAAGCTTGACCTGAGAAAATATAGCATTATAAAAGTGAAAAACACTTCAAAAAATAGTGTTCTAAAAGGAAAATGAATAATTAAAGCTCATAAGACAAGATGATTGGTTAAAAGCGGGCTAAAATGACACAAACAATAATATGGAGTTTGTTCCTAATCCTTGATAGACTTTAAAAAAATTATAAAATAAAAATTAATACTAAATCTAGTATACTTTTATATAATGAAAACATCCACATAAACATATAAAAGTACAAAAAAGTTTATTAAATCTCTTCCAAAAATTCCTAATTTACTCCAAAAAAGCTATTCTATAAAATATTCAGAAAATAGTGTCTTTCATTCCTTCTATTTTATTTTTTATTGAGACGTTATCAATCAGTCTCCACCTTTATCTTTTTTGATAAAATTAGACTACTTTTAGATGCCAAAAAAGGATAGTAAAACCTTAAAATAAAAGTTAAATTTACATATCTTAATGAAAGAATATCAAACAACTACTCTTTTTTTGCTATGTTTTAAAATTTTAGTCGCTTTTACGTGATTTTGAATTTTTAACGGTGTGTTTTGCAAATTTTGAAACTTTGAGAGTGTTTTAAAAAAAATTAAAATTTAAGGTTAGTGCTTGTAATTTTCATGTTTCATGTGTTGGTAGTAAGTTTTTTAATGTCAGAATATTTCTTGCAACTCTGAATTTTGAAGGTATTTTTTGCAATTATTAAAACTTTAGATTGTTTGTTGCAAAATTTAAATTTTTAACGGTCTGCTGATAATTTTAAGATTTGATATGTATTGGTTATAAGTTATTAAATTTTAGAGTTTTGTGTGTTTTTTAATTTTCGAAGGAGTTTTTTGGAATTTTTATAACTTTGAAGTTATTTTTTATAAATTTTAGTTTTTTAGTGTCTAATAGTAATTCCTTGAATTCGTCTTTGTTGTTCGTAAGTTTTAAAATTTCAGAATTTTATAGTGTTTTTTTATTATTTGAACTTTTGAGGGTGTTTTTATAGTTTTTAAAATATTGATGGTTTCATATTTGTTGTTTTAAGTTTTGAAACGTCTAAATGTTTTGTGTAATTTTATACTTTTAAGGGTGTTTTGTGCAATTTTTAAAACTTTTTGTGTTTTTTTGCAATATTCATATATTATAGCTTATTATTTTTTAAATTATTGACCTATAAATAGTTCACATAGGATTAGGATAGGATATAATTATGATTATAATAAACTAAATTTAAATAAAATATTCAACTAAAGGGTAATATTGACCATAGAAAGATTTTCCCGAACTCGTATAATTTTGAAATTTGATATGTATTGGTTATAAGATATTAAATTTTAGGTTTTTCTGTGTTTTTTAATTTTCGAAGGAGTTTTTTGGAATATTTATAACTTTGAGGTTATTTTTTACAAATTTTAGTTTTTTAGTGTCTGATAGTAATTCCTTGAATTCGTCTTTGTTGTTCGCAAGTTTTCAAACTACAGAATTACATAATGCTTTGTTATTATTTGAACTTTTGAGGGTGTTTTTATAGTTTTTAAAATATTGAGGGTTTCATGTTTGTTGTTTTAAGTTTTGAAATGTCTGAATGTTTTGTGTAATTTTATACTTTTATGGGTGTTTTGTGCAATTTTTGAAACTTTTTAGGGTTTTTTGTAATCTTCATATATTATAGCTTATTATTTTTTAAGTTATTGACATGTAAGTAGTTCACATAGAATTAGGATATGATATAATTATGATTATAATAAATTAAAATTTAAATAAAATATTCAAATAGTCAAGGGTAATATTGACCATAAAAAGATTTTCTCGAACTCGTACTTTTAAAGGGAGTATGATATATATATATATATATATATATAGAGAGAGAGAGAGAGAGAGAGAGAGAGCAATTCTTGTGTTAACTTAAGTGGATAGCAAAAACTATCTACCAAACTTTTAGCCACTCATGTGCCTAGCGATCTTTGCATGATATTGAAAATATTTTATTATAAATAGAAGGTGGTTAGGACAGTTTGTATGGACATCAACTTAATGTTGATAGGAGTCTTACTCTCTCTCTCTCCTTTCTCCTGCTCCTCTCTCTCTCTCTCTCTCTCTATATATATATATAATATATATATATATATATATATATATTATATATACTATATATATATATATATATCATCATCTTCATTAATTCATCGTTATCATAATTACAAAATTATATTAAATTTTATATTTATGAGTTATGATATTATTATAAGTGATGTCACGTTGTTAGCCAGTACCGAAGTCGGAAATTTTGGCAAAAGGGGTCCAAAAAAAGGTTAAACTCTCACCTAAGAGAATAGAAGATATTCAACCTCTTTTAAAAAAGTGTTCCATAATTAAGTCACTATGTTAGTTCCTTAGATCTTTCGTATTTTGAAATCAATCCCTCAAATCATGGAAATTACTATCAGGTATGTCAAATTTTAACATATTTTTAGATTAGCCCAATAGATATTATTTGTAATCTCTGCAATTGCTATTTCTACTATTGGTTCGAGTGATAAATTTCAAAAAAGTTAAGAATTGAGGAACCTAATAGGAACTATTGAGGGGCTAATTTCAAAATAACCTAAGAACTAAGGAATCTAAGAGCAATTTTCATGATTTGAGGAACCAATTTTAAAATGTGAAAGATTTAAGGGACCAATATGGAAAAGACACCCTATTATTCTTGGTGGGGCTAAGGCCTCGTTAGGCCCTTACTGGCTCCCCGAGCCATGTTTTACTTTAAAACAAAGTTTTTTTTTTCATTAAAACTATATTTAATTTTATCCAAATTGATACTTACCAACTTTGACATTTTCTTATGTAAATCACATTTACTTGCTAAGATGTTTGTAATGTCATGCCTTTTTTTACTGTTCACACACAAAACATCAGATATTCTCATTTTACTCTCATCTTTTTCCTTCCAACCGCTGACCCTAACCCTAGCCTCCACCATCCTCCTGTTCTACAAACCCTAACCCTATCCCTAACCTATGGTCGCCATCTCCCACAAAACCCTAACCCCGACTCACGGTCACCACCACCCCCAAACCCTAGCCCTAATCCTAGTTCCCACTTGGGAAGGAATGGGAGAGTGGGAGGTTGGGAAAGAGAGAGGACAGGAGAGAAGGGAGGGGAGTTGGGGGAGGAGGGAGATGGAAGACTGGGAGAAGAGGATGATGATGAGGCTAGGATTAGGGTTTATGAGGAAGGAGATGAAAAATAAGAAAATGGTGAGGGTAAAATGGTCATTTCGCATATTTTTTTGGATGAAAACTAGATTAGGTGTGACATTACAAACATGTTAACAAGTAAATGTGGTTTACATCAAAAAAACTTTAAAGGTGGTAAGTATCATTTTGGGTAAAAGTAAATGTGATTTTGATGTAAAAACCCTTAGAACTAATGTGTTATGGAAAAGTAAGGCTAACTGGCCTACCCAATCCAGTTTACAATTATGGTTCACCTATAGAGCAAACTATTCTATACATGTATCAGTTAACATTATAAGCTAGTGTAGATTCTATCAGAACAATCTCATATAAAAGAATGATCTACACTATTGACTGATGATTAGAGTTTTAGTTTGGAAATCCCATGTCTTTAAACCCTTTTTCTAAGGGAGTGGTTTCGATAGGATCATTATTCATTAGGTGCGTGTACGTATGGAAATCAATTAGAATACTAATAACAAAAGTGTATTTTATGATTTTTTTTTTGAGATAACTCGCTATTTAAACATGAAAAAAGGTATATTTAATGATTACGAGATAACTCACTATCTAAACATCAAAGTTTCTTCGTAATAAAAGTAGTGATAACTAAACAACTCTTCCCAAAATATCCCAAACAAATTCAATATCAAAACGAGTGCTATAAGAGTAAGGTTTGAATCATAAATAAAAGAGTTAAAAAAATTTCAAACCAACCGTGTTACTTTACGTGAAGAGCTTTGCTACAGGGACCCAAAATATGGGACCAATAGGGGGGACAAGTGAGGTGTCCCCCTCATATTGGATAATGAGTTGGTCATCATTAATGATGGCCAACTCATTATCCAATAGGAGGGGGACACCTCACTTGTCCCCCCTATTGGTCCCATATTTTGGGTCCTTAAAGAATTTTTCTTACGGGAATAACACTAATCACCAGTTTGCAGGCTGGTGTTCCGAGGAATTCATATTCCCCAAAAACTAATGGCTACAGACACCCCCCATGCACTCTCTAGTAGTCTAAGTTTTGGGGAAGTATAGTCTTGTTAGCACTAATTATTGGTAATATTCAATGATTTATTTTTTTAGACGACAAATTAAAAACATACAGATGAGACTAAGAAATAACTAAATTGAACTATAGGTGATTAATTTATCGAAAAGTATCGATCACCTATGGCACTTTAGGGCGAGGGTTGAGTATTAAACCCGACCTTTGCACGTGAACAAATTCAATGTGGCAGCCTATTATTGAATCTGACCTACTTCGCGGCCAAACGCAACACAATGGTTTCGTCGGTCCTAAAAACATCCAAGTTCAAATGAAGCACACAGTAGGATTTTTTAACACACAAATCAAGATATGGTTGCTTTTAAAAAAAAAGTCAAAAGGTGTTGATTGTTTTCATAAATTTGGTTGGTATTTTGCAACTTTGCATTAAAAAAGAGGAAAACAAATTAACATATATAGAGGTTCTAATAAAAACCTCCTTAGCCTAAAAACTAAAAACCTCCTTCATCCAATAGCTAGGATTCAGTCAAACAGTCAACAGACACATGCATTAATTACCTCATTAAACACATGCATTAATTACATCAACGCAGTGAATCTGAATTCACTGCAGTGAATCCGGATTCTCGAGATACGTTGAGGTAGTAAATCTTGATTCACTGCGTTGAGGTAATTAATGAGGTAATTAATGCATGTGTCTGTTGACTGTTTGACTGAATCTCAGCCATTGGATTCATCTAGATCCAATGGACGAAGGAGGTTTTTATTTTTTAGGCTAAGGAGGTTTTTATTAGAACCTCTCCCTATATCTGGGTGTTTACCAAATATATCGTCTTGTAGGCATTTTCCGTTTAGAGTTGTCGGTTGCTATTTGGTTGGAAAAAAAATATTATTCTCGAAAGTGAAATTTTCTTTAGTCGAATTTGTGATTGCTTGGGTATCATCTACAAATAATGTGCAACCAAACAAAACTTTTGTTGGATTTATTTTTTTAAATTAGATTTTCAGTATAAGTTCTTTCCGAGATGCAACAAATTCGTTAGAATATGCAATCTATAAATCAATCCTAACAGATTTCTAACATATTTTGTGAATTGTTCACTCTAAAATCTTCAATATATTTTCGTTTAATATGTTGATCATAGCTTATCTAACTGTCGTTCTTTAAATCTGAACAACGGAGGGGGTTGGCAAACTAGACATGAACAAAAGATGCGAGAAGTCACATCTACAGGCGTGAAATTAAATCCATGTTAATGTCCAAGTGAATTATCATGTTTGTTTCCCAGAATAATAAGTTATAGTTAAAACTAGAAAAGTTACATGATGTGATAATATCATGTTATATAGTTATTTAAAATCAAAGCATACTTTCAATAATTTAGTAAATAAAGTCTTTTAATTAATTATTATAACCTGTAAGTTAACCAAGCATTAATCTCTGCTGGGAAGTCAACGCGTGTCCACCCTATGCTTAATCCGATCATTCTAGAACCCGACAACTAGAGTTGTACATGCGGCCGACTGCGTAAGCCGACAACTTGCATAGCTGACTAAAAAGACGGTTCTTGTCGGCCTACCCACTAGATCGATCCTATGAGCACTCGTATTTAACCTATTGTTCTAGCTGACAACTTGTATAGCTGACTAAAAAGGTGATACTTGTCGGCCTACTCACTAGATCGATCCTACGAGCACTCTTACTCGGCCTATTATTCCAGTCGACAACTTGCATAGCCGACTAGAGAGGCGGTGTTTGTCGGCCTTCAGCTGGACGGCTAGAGGGGCGATGTGTCCTCGAACCCCCCACCAACAACCAACTACCCTCCTATTAACTGTCCTGACAAAATCATCATTTATCTAGCCCCTATAGTTTTTATAACTCATCAGAGCCAGTTAACTTCAAGCACCTGCTATCTTCCCTACAATAAACTACTAGATGTGACTCATTTCGCTAGCAGCCGACACCTATCAGATATCTACCAAGTCAGCTGCTTGTCTAGACTTGGCTCAAGTTACCTATCTTTCCTTCTGATCTACTATATATAGTAGCCATGCTGCTCAAAGTAACCCTCTGGCTTTTCATGTACCTTTAAACTCTTTTTCATCATCTCATATTTTCCCACTCAAGTTCATATACTAACTTGATCGTCAGAGGAACAACCGGAGAACCGAACTTTGGTCCCTTACGAGTTCTTCATGTGCATGAAAGAACAACGGGCTCTCGGATCAGCTATCGAAAGAAACTTAAGGACCCTAACCCAACACTAATCCCCAAATAAATTCCTTGCTCGATAACTGACATCAACATTAATTAATAGTTATCCTTATTTTCCACTCTCGGGATGACTAGGACACACTTTCAAGGAGAAGCTAAATATACAATGAAACATTTTCACACTCCACTTTCACAATCACTTTCAAATTACTGAACTATTGAAAGTATGACGCTTCATACTTTCATTTTTTTGTTTTCATTCAAACAAACACTCACTTATAAATAGATGAAATTGAAATTTATTTGTAATATCTCAAAGGGGCTAGCTACTTGTTTCCATGTATTTGGTGGATTTTGCATTAAAAATAAGACCCACAAGCTTAAAAATTTATATTTTTATCAACTATATTATTTTTTGTTATTTTATCAAGAATTTGGATTGTCACGTAGGATAAATAAATCAAATAAAATTCCCCAAATTAAATTATGCTTATTTCACTCGAATTTGTGATTTTAAACAAGGTGCATGCGTAAACAAACAAGATTTGATTGAATTTTATCCTCATACAAATATACTTTAATATTAATTACAAATAATTAATATTTTTTAAATATGATTTTTTAGATCATGCATCAAAATACAATCCACGAACTAAATGCGCCGTACCTTATTATATCTTGTCTGTTATGATTTTGCTAAAGGCTATATATAAATAGTCCCCTAGACAAGCTCCTAAGACATCTCAAGTTCAGTAAGGATAAATTGCACTTAAATGCCCTATAGTTTCACCAACATTGCACTTAAGTGACCTCAATTTTAAAACCGGTAAAAAAAATACCCCTGTAGTTTGGGGAAACCCTAGTAAGAAGATTATTAGTTCTCTCTAGGATGTTATTAATAGTGTTTAGGGAAACAAATAAGTTTGTCCCTACCCGATGTGGGACTAAATAAAAGTAAACACTAGTCTCAACACTCCCCCTCAAGCTGAGCATACATATCTTACATGCCTAGCTTGTTACAAATAAAATTCACTCGTGTGCTCCCAAGAGCTTTAGTGAGCATATCTGCAAGTTGATGGTCTGATGCTATGTACTTGGCTCTAATGATTCTCTTCTCCAATTTCTCACGAATCAAGTGGCAATCAATCTCTATGTGCTTTGTCCTATCATGAAACACCAGGTTCTCAGCTATGTAAATGGTGGCCTTGTTATCTCCATACAAGCTCATGGGACACTCTAGAGGATAACCAATCTCTGTTAGTATATCTTTAACCCAGATTAGCTCACAAGTCAAATTCGTCATGGCTCGATACTCGGACTCAGCAATAGATCGAGAGACTGCATTTTATTTCTTACTCTTCCATGATATGAGATTCCCTCCAAGGAACACACAATACCCAGTAGTTGACCGTCTATCCTTAGGAGATCCTGCGCAATCTGCATATGAGAATCCTACAATTCTCGTGTGACCGCTATCTGAATAGATTACTCCTTTTCCTAGAGTTTTCTTGAGATGCCTAAGAATCCTCTTCACAGCTTCCATATGAGATTTCCTAGGTACCGAGAGAAACTGACTGACTACACTAACGGAATATGCAATATCCGGTCTCGTGATCGT
>NC_033796.1:41821606-41851193 GCF_001876935.1 Asparagus officinalis | reverse complement strand
CCTACAAGTCGCCTGTATTCTTCAGTATCCTCTAGTAACTCTCCTTAAGTTGATAGTAGTTTGATTTTATCATCCGTAGGTGAGTCGATGCCCTTGCATTCTGACATCCTAGCATTTAGCACAATATCAAGTACATATTTTTTCTAGGATAAGATAATTTTCTTCTTTGATGTAGCTACCTCGATACCCAAAAAGTATTTTAAGGGTCCAAGGTCCTTAGTTTGAAATTGTTGTTGTAGATACTTCTTCAAATGACTAATGTCGTGTGCATTGTTGCCAGTGATGACAATGTCATCAATATATACAACTAAAAGAATCTGCTTCCCATCATGAAATCTCCAGAAAACCGAGTGGTCTTTCTGAGCTTAATGAAGACCAAATGTCTGGACAACTGCGGCAAAATGTCCAAACCAAGCCCTCGGAGATTTCTTTAAACCATAGAGAGATTTTTTTTTAATCTGCAAACCTTGCTACACTCATCTTGAGCAACAAAACCTGGTGGTTTCTCCATATAAACCTCCTCATCAAGAATGCCATTAAGGAATACATTTTTAACGTCCAACTGATGTAGTAGCTAGTGATAGCAAGCAGAGAGCGAAATAAGAATACGTACACATGTCATTTTAGCTACAGGAGAGAATGTATCGATATAATCATGGCCATATATCTGTGAATACCCCTTCATAACTAGTCGAGCTTTGAGGCGAGTTAGAGAGCCATATGAATTTACTTTTACAGTGAAACCCATTTGCAGCCAACCGCTCTCTTTCTTGGTGGTAGGGAAACAAGATCCCAAGTCCCATTTCTTTCTAAGGGCATCATTTCTTCTTGCATTGTCGCTGTCCAACCTAGGTTAGACAGAGCTTCTGGCAAATTCTTAGGAACCCAGTGAGATTTCAAAGAAGATATGAATGAGTAATATGATAGAGTTAACGAAGTGTAAGAGACATAGTGTGTAAGAGGATACTGAAAACTTCAAGAACAAGATCTCTTTTCCTTTCGAAGGACAATTGGGAGATCATTAGTAGCTTGAGCACTTGGCTATACGGGCACATTTTGACTTGCTAGTGTATCAGGCTCTTGAGTGGATTGAGACGATGGATCAGGTTGCGAATCAACATGTCTTGTATAAATTTGAACTGGTTTCGTAAATTTGGATGGTAGTTCAAACTGTACAGTAGCCTTAGAAGGAACATTGACAGTGGTTTTCTAAACAAGAAGGTAGTCATAATCATCATGATGATTTCAGGATTTATTAAAGGCAACATGTCCTGGTTTGTTCTCAAAGAAGACAACATCAGCTAAAATAATATATCGATTCAAGGATGGACAATAATATCTGTACCCTTTTGAGTCTGAGAATATCCAAGAAAGATACCCTTAAGAGATCACGGATCTAATTTCATCTGTTGAGGAGTATGATTGTGAACAAAGCATAGAGACCCAAAGATTTTAGGAGGTAAATAAAAAGCGTCTTCAGCTGGATATAAAAGAGAGATTAGGGTTTTATTCTGTAAGACAAATGAGGGTAACCTATTGATCAGGTAGCATGTTGTCAAAATGGTATCGTCCCAAAAATATTTTGGAACTTGATGATGGAATAACAAGGTCCTAGCAATTTCTAGCAAGTGTCTGTTCTTGCGCTCAACAACTTCATTTTGTTGGGGTGTGTAAGTACAAGAAGATTGATATAAAAAACCATTTTCTTTCAAATATTTTATGAAAACTCTCAAAATATTCCTTAGCATTATCTATCCTTAAAGTTTTGATGGTACTGTGAAATTGATTTTTAACCTCAGCACAAAAAACTTTAAAGGCATATAACTCTTAGAACAACTCTTCAACAGGTAAATCCAAGTCATACGAGAAAAGTCATCCATGAAACTAACAAAATACTAAAAACTGAGTTTGGATGAAATAGAACAAGGACCCCATACGTCAGAATGTACTAAATCAAAAGGGAAACTGACTCGCTTATTGATGCGACTCGGGTAAGATACCCAGTGGTGTTTTCCGAGTTGATATGACTCACACTCTAAAGACTCGACGTGATTTAAATCTTAAATCAAAGTTTTAAGAAGTAAACGAGGGGGATAACCAAGCCGACAATGTGCGTCAAAGGCTGATGTGAAGCTAATACATGCCACTTGGAAAGGGGCAAAGTTCAGTTCGTACAAGCCGTTCTGTTCACATACAAATCCAATCGTCTTCCTCGTCGCAAGTTCTTGAAAAATATAATATGTAGGAAAAAAAATGTGACCATACAGTTCAATGCTTTAGTAATTTTACTGACAGATAAGAGATTAAATGAAAAACGAGGAAGATATAGCACAAAAGAAAGTGGAAGGGTATTAGTGTTGGCAGATCTAACACCCTTCACAAGTGTGGTAGATCCACTAGCCAATACTTTTGAAGGAAAGGAGGTGGTAGGTATATAGGTTGATAGCATACATCGGTTTCCAGTCATATGATCAGTTGCTCCTGAATCTATAACCCAAGTATGAGATGATGATGATGTAAGGCAAGCAGTGGGTTTACCTGTTTGGGCAAGCGTAGCCGTAGTAGGAGAGGATTGAGTATTCTTCACTTGCTAAAATAACTGGAGCTGAAATCGTTCAAACTGGCGGTGAGTATCTTCATCCATAGGACTCTCCTGTGTAGCCACATGTTCACTCTAGGATTGTTTTCCTTGTAGACGAGGACAATAAAATTTCATATAACCCGGTTCCTTACAATAATGACAATAAATAAAGGGACCATATGAACCGTCCCCAGTAGCTCCTCGTGAACTATCTCCTCGTCCATCACGTGCTCCAAAGCGTCCTCCACATCTACCAAAGCGACCTCCACCACATCCACCCGCTCAACTAGTTGTTTCTCTACTCTGTGTGGCTAGAATAGACCTGTTTGCAGACTCTGTGATAGTACTTTCTGGCGAAGCTGGCACGACTAATCTCAAAGAGTAATACGTCTCTGCTAAAGATCATATAGCAGAGCTCCCAATAATTTTTAGTCTGGCTAAATTGTAACACTATGGAAGAGAACTAAGAAAGCTGAATACCATTAGTTGACCCCACTGATCTTGCATCTTTTGAATATACCCTGTAATGGGAAAAATCTATCTCAGCTCCTCTGTGACACGATTGAAGTTGCCATAATGTTCCTCAAAGGTCTGACTATGTTCGTCCATCTTGCTCGGAAATAACTCCTGAATGACGTCATACCACTGATTGTCTTGTTCCCATGTTGAGTACAATTGTTCCAAAAACTTTCATACTTGTTTCATTGTATTACAATGAATTGCTAGCTGAAGAACCTGTGGTTCTATGTTATTCCAAATTTGATGAAGTAGACTAGTGTCATCTTATTTCCAGGAGGCAGTAACTGGTACATAAGGGTCATCTGCAAGATGATGATCCTTTCCCCGTCCTGAAATATAAACTCGAACTAGTTGCTTCCAAAACAGGTAATTGACCCATTTAATTTTTGGTTAGTGATCCTGCTAGAGAGCACCTCCGTGTGGGTCTTCATTTCATCAGATTTACTGGAGGACGCCATCAATACAACAAATAAGAACTAGTAATCTCCCAAAAAACCAACCTCACTCAACAACTTCCTTTTGAATCCAACAACAAATGATCCTTCTTTGAAGGATCTAACAAATGATCTTTTCTAGGATCTAACAACAAATGATCCAAAAGGATAGATTGATTAAATCATCAACAACTAGTTATCAATAAGTAATTAGTCCAAACCATCCCGTAAATATGACTTATCGTTTATCTAAAAGAGATTTTTAATGACTGATCGTAGCATGAAGCTAAATAATTAGCTGAAGATATATAAAGATCTAATTGATAAGCTAAATAATTAGCTAAAGATCTATGAAGATTTAATTGATAAGCTAAATAATTTGCTTAAGATCTATGAAGATCTTGTTGATAAGCTAAATAATTAGCTTAATTTAAAAAATTTTTAACGACGGATGAGCAGTGTCAGCTAGGGTTTATGATGGGTGGAAGGTGGCAGCTAGGGTTTAGAAAATTGGAGAGAGAGAGAGAGAGAGAGAGAGAGAGAGAGAGAGAGAGAGAGAAGAGGGCGATTAGAAAATTGGAGAGAGAGAGAGAGAGAGAGAGAGAGAGAGAGAGAGAGAGAGAGAAGAGGGCGACTCTGATACCATGTAGTTTG
Organism: Asparagus officinalis; assembly: GCF_001876935.1. NCBI lineage: Eukaryota > Viridiplantae > Streptophyta > Magnoliopsida > Asparagales > Asparagaceae > Asparagus > Asparagus officinalis. The sequence continues at coordinate 41,847,005 of NC_033796.1, read as the reverse complement.
GAAAAATCCTAGTAAGATTATTAGCTCTCTCTAGGATATTATTTATAGTGTTTAGGGAAATAAAGAAGTTTGTCCTACCCGATGTGGGACTAAACAAAAGTAAACACTACTCTCAATAACCCCAAAATATTTAAATGTTGCATATCAATGCCCCTAAGGTAAAAACCACATATAGTGTTAACATTTCTCTATGTATCCAAGAATACCATATAACACAGGGTACTAAAGTATAACTTTCAAAAACTTTAGGGTATTAAAGTGAGGTTATTTACAAACTGAAGGTATTTATATGCAATATTGGGTAAACAAGAGGGTACCAATATGCAACACTAAGTAAACAAGAGGGCACCAAAGTGTAACATTTTAAAACTTTAACGTATTTATCCGCAACATTTAAAGACTATGAGGTAGTTATTTATTCTGTTTTAAAACATGGGTCACTTGAGTACAGAATTGATGAAACTGTAGGATGTTTAAGTACAATTTAGCCTTTCAGTAAAGATCCCATAGATCTCCAATATATCGTCCCTCCTACATCTAAAACAATATCATTTTTCTTTCCTTCATCCATTTGATCTCATCCAGCCTTGTCAAGTCTATAGTCAATGACCATCTCGTCAATCCAACATCCAATCATCAAAAGTTGATCCATTCCAAATATGAGTACCAGACCGCTGTTAGTTGTGATTCTACAGCCTGTAGATTGTCGCTCGCAGTCAGAGAATGCCCTTAATTTTATTCTCTGTTTTCATTTATTTATGGAATAATTTTTCAAAACACACTCATTCGGATTTATATTTTTCAAAATCGACCGTTTTTTCTTTTATTTATCAAAACCGACCGGATTTTGTGATTAGCAGGTTAATCACTATCCTAAATAGTCGGGGTTGCCAACCCCGACTATTTAGGAGGGTGTTAAACCCTAATTAAGGCATTTAATTAGGGTTTAACACCCTCCTAAATAGTCGGGGTTGGCAACCCCGACTATTTAGGATAGTGATTAACCTGCTAATCACAAAATCCGGTCGGTTTTGATAAATAAAAGAAAAAACGGTCGATTTTAAAAAATAAAAAACTAAATGGGTCGATTTTGAAAAATTGTTCTTTCTTTATTTATGTCGTCACAATTTTTTTTTATTCACAAGGAAACTTGGTCGGAGGAAGCTATTACTAGAGTCTAGAGTGGCAACTCCACTGCAATTCTTTTCGAACCTCCATTTAATAAGCAGAAAAAACCCCGAGCGTTGAGCCACATCTTTAATCCCACATGACCCCGGGTGATGAATACGGACACAGGTCCTCAGGAATAGAACTCAGACAATCTTGTATCGCAATGTTACAGCCAAACCACATGAGACATGAGTCATCTAGTGGTTATTATTTTCTCATAGTTGTATTTTCCGTTAGATTTGATTGCAATTGTTGAGGAATAGGCTAGGTTCATCAACTTTGGATGAGTTCTTTGGATTTCTAGGCTGTGTTTGGAAAAAAAAATTAGTGGAGGGCTAGGGGTTTAATCCTTCACTAACTCGCCAAACACTAGTTTACTATTGAGGGTTTTTGTTAATCCTTGATAAGCGGTTAATGTCACATAATGTGTTACTGTGACGAATAAAATTAGCCCCTTCAGTCAAAAGTAGAAGTAGCAATTGATGAGATTACCAAAAAACTCTATTGTTGTGGACCACCAGCTCCTCCAATTCTTGTATTTTTTTTTTGCAAATTAATCTCTCCTATTGCTATTTCTATTCTTCGTTAGAGCGATAAATTTTGCAAATAGGGCAAAGAATCTGTGTGTCGGTGTTGTGTGTGTGGGTGGGGGGGGGGGGGGGGGGGGGGGGGGGGGGGGGGGTGGGGTGGGGGGGGGGGGGAATTTCCCGATGATTGTCAGGGAGGCTAATTCAAAATAGCATAAGAGTTGAGGGATCTAATAGCGATTTTTATGATTTGAGGGGCTAATGCATAATTTGAAAGATATAAGGCACTGATACGGGGGGCAAAAACCACGGGAAAAAAAAAGAAAAAGATTTTGTACCATTAAATCCAACACATGTGCTACCTAAAATTATCTTATTGTTGGTATTTGATTTTAGATTACGATATCTAGTAAATAATATCCATTAAAATATTTTTTTAAAGTTCATATTTAAAGCGACTTTTCTATATGAGGAGACAATCGCAGCCAATGCCAGTTCGAACTTATCTCTAAAACTCGGACAAAGTAAGTTAGGTTAAAGGCTAAAAATAAGACACGTGTTATTCGAAAAAGATTCCCAGCTTAAACTTCAAAAAGGAATTTAAAGAACAATTTTTTATTATAGCTTGGAAATACAACATTGAATTTTCTAACATTCAATTAATTTGGTAAACAAGGTCAAATATATTTGAATAAATGAGAAGGCATGTCACATTTTAATTACTAACAATAGTTTTTCTGTCTAATCTCGAAGCGAGCGCACAGCTGGGTAGATCTGCTTTGACAAATGGAAATTAGGCTCATTTACTTGCACATGATCATCACGTATGGTGCAGTAGACTCAATAATAGCATAAACAAAAGACTACTATTGTTGTTTATTTCCAGGGACTTAATTGTATGTAAATGGATATTTAGAGTAGTTTAGGGTCCCTTAATTTTTCTTGATAGCTGATCAATCAGAAGAAAGTAGATTCCTGCACAGGTAACATCTGTTAGAGGGCCGGAGTTTGTTGCTCTGGCGCGCCCTCCGATGTTCAAGTCAATAATAGATTAAGCAAGTTTAAAAGATGCATAATCTAGTTTAGAGTGTTATACAATAATTTTTACGTATTTTCAAATAGTGGAGAGTGCCCGGTATTTATAGAGGGTTGGTAGGGGCATGTTGGTAATTTGATCGGGTGGGTGCAATCGGTTGATAAGATCACACTTTATACGTGTTGGCAATCGGCTGAATGAGTCACATTTGCGTTTAATGTGATAGTGACAGTATAGCTTAAGTGCTGGCAGCATATGACGAGTCATAACTTTGGCCGAAAAGTCATAATGACTCTGACCATACATTAAATGTGATGACGATTGGCAGTGGAGTATGATTGTTTAACCTGATAGGTCATCTCGTTATTCAAGACGTTCCTTAGCGAGGGCATGAGAGGAAGACATTTTTCGTTTCAGACTTGAATTCTTCTAGCAGATCCTAGCTCGAAGACACCTTTCATGTCAGATTTGGGCTGCCATAGAGGTCGGCGATGTTCTCATTCGGGTCAGGCTTTTAGATTTATAGGACTCGGCCAGTTAATTGTTGGACCCTAGAGGGGGGGGGGTGATTAGGATCTTATGCTAATCTAATCCGATTTTATGTCAATTAAAACTAATTAACAAGTTATCCTAGCAAGTATAAAATACAATAAGATATGTGAGCTAGGATAAGCTAATTAACAAGTTATCCTAGCAAGTATAAAATACAATAAGATATGTGAGCTAGGATAAGTGATATACACGAGGGTAAATAAAATAAACAAGATAGTGGATGATATAAATAAAGAACAATGGACAATGACGACAAGAAATATAAACATAAGAGAAGTGCGCCAAAGCAAACTCAAACACACGATATGATCACGGAGTTCGGACCTTCCGTCCTACGTCTCCGCTCCAACGTTTACACCTCACAATGTCGGTTTTCAATGCTCACCGATTAACGTTCATAAACACTCACAATGCCGGTTTTCAACGTTCACCGATCAACGTCTACACTCCACACCTCACAATAACAACAAATGATTTGTTCTCTAATACAAGGCGAGAACTCAATTAAAGCTCACACTCAATTGTTACAACTCTCACCAACCCAAATATACTATGTATAAAAATACAATAAGCTCAAGTGGGTGTGTGTAAATATAGGCGTCAAAAAATGCTGAAAGATATCCAAATACAGCTCAAGAGGAAATCATCCAAAAAGGCAAAAGAACACAAGTATAGACTGTCTCACAGGCGACAGTCTTTACTGTCTCGCCTGGCGAGACAGACTTTTACTGTCTCGCCCACGCGAGACAGTCTTTGCTGTCTCGCCCACGCGAGACAGTCTTTGCTGTCTCGCCCACGCGAGACAGTCTTTGCTGTCCGCCCGTCGAGACAGCAAAAGCTGTCTCGCGAACCTGTTTTCTGCCAACTGTTCTTGGAGGTTATAAATACCCTCCTAAGGCCATTTTTCCAGGGGGCTGATCATTGTGAGTACTTCAGAGCAATCCAGAGCAATCCAGAGCAGAGAGAGAGCAGAGGTGCTGATCTTACGGCCAATCCTTGATAATCAGGCTTTGACTTGATTTCAAGAAGAACGACTATCTTACATCGATAAGATATCGTTTCAATTTCTCACTTCGATAAACGAAGTCAGAATCATAAACCCCTCACGGTTCAATCAGAATCTGTGATTTGGTGGTCCACGAGTCAAAGCGCTCCCGGCACAGGCAAAGATCCCACGAAAGCAGTGATCCAAACAACGATCCTGCGTTTATTTTCTCAAGAGTTGTAATTTTCTTTTTGTTGTGTAAAAGAGTCTTATAAAAAGGCTGTTTTCTTTGAATTTATTGTAATCGACCGAAGATATAATGAATTCGACAACAAATTCGACTTTTGGCGAAAACAAACTGGCGACCACAGTGGGAGCCAACTGTCTCGCTGCCGAGACCGTCGTGTCGCAGCCGATCAAGATCTCGATCGAATCAACGGTCGAGTACGATTTCGACCAAGCGAAGTTTGAGGAGTATTTATCATCCTCATCCTCAAAGTCTTCCTTGACTCAGAAATGCAAGAAGATTTTATCTTCTAAGAGGGTCTGCAAGTTCTCGACTCCGTCGAACGCTACAGATGAAGACTTTCGCTTAATTGTTGCTGAGAATTCTACTCGCAACCTCTCTGCTCATAATGACTCTTCTTCAATTAAAGAGTCATTGAATCAAAGCCCACCGGCGCTGACAAAAAGAGCTCGTCAGAGACAACGTCAACGCCGCGCTCGCCAATTGGCTAGAGCCTTGGAACAAACCGATGGAGTTCGTTACTATGCGGACTTAGAATCGAGGAAACATCAAGTGGTTCAGTCGCCTCAACGTCAAACCACTCATGTTTCTGCACAATTTATGACAGAAGAATGGATTCCTATCAAAAAGACTCGTTCGACCCTAAAAGAACGTATACAAAAACGTTGTGCAAAGACTGCTCTTGCCCGTGCTCTCTCACAACAGAGACGAGAAAAGAAGAAGGAAACGGTGACCAAAGAACCACCGAAATTCCGCCAAGTTTGGATTCCAAAGTCTGGACTTATGCAAAATCAGCATTCGGAGCCCGTTAAGACCCCATACCTGCAAATGGGTGGTTTTAGACGTGCGACTCCCAATATAACCTTGGATCGCTCAAAGACAATAATAATTTGTCCTGGGATTGCCAACAAGGTCCTATATCCTCAGAAGAAAACATGTTTACTAAAAGACATAGTTATACCTGGGGGTTCATACCAGCATACGATAGGATTTTCTGGCAATCATACCGATGAATCATACTATCAAGTTGGTGGTATGAACAAAACTCGAAAGAGAATTATTCGAGAAATAAATTCTTGTTGTTCCTGTGCACTATCAGAGTGCGACTGTTTCAAACGCGGCGTCATCCCACAAAGAACTTCAGTATTCCCGAAACTTTTCACCAAAATGTCGAAGTCCAAACTGAGACATTTCCGCAAGAGAAGATCAGATGTCCAAGATGACGAATTCCCTAAAGTCACCATCTACATGACTGATAAAGGAAAATCTAAGCGACGTTCAAATGAATTAAATCTTGACTTTTCCTTGGGAAGAATAGTCACGAGAATGCGTGAAGGAATACTATCAGAGGATGAATTTTCAGACACTTGTTCTGCGATCGCTTCGGATGATACAGTATCCAGCACAGGACAAATTAGAGAAGTGCTCACAATCACTGCTGATCAGTTCACTCAAATACTTCAAGAAGCTCTAGCCAAACAACGTGAAGAAATTAATCAGTTCACTCAAATACTTCAAGAAGCTCTAGCCAAACAACGTGAAGAAATTAGAGCTGAAATGGAGTCGGCTATTCGACAAATGAGAGAACTGCTAATTCAACGGCCTCAACTTACTGAGTCCAACCAACGGGCTAAATCCAGCCGCCGCAATCAAAATATCGCAGATGACAGTGATCCAGAAGTGGATGAAGTCATCTTGGTTGATACACCTCCCAATAGCAATAACGCTGGGGGTGGTTTAAAGGATCCTCCCAATAACGATATTGAAGGTGGTTTAATAGCACCTCTTACAGGGGGTAGTCTAACTCATTCTCCTCAATGTCATTCGAATGAAGATGATGATGAGAGAATGAAGGAGCTTGAAAACAAAGTCAATACTTTGATGACGGCTCAAGAGGTGAAGAAGACGGGTATTCCATGTCCCTATCCAAGAGAATGAGATTCAATACCATACCCGGCGAAGTTCAATCTGGTTAACTTCACACCGTTTGAGGGGAAGAGTTCACCGATTCAGCACTTGATTTATTTCAAGTCTCATTTGGGCATGATCTCTGGAAATGATGCTTTAATGGTCCGGTTATTCGTTGGCACCCTTCATGGTCCCGCCTTCGATTGGTACCGACGTCTCAAACTAGGGAGCATCAAATGCTGGGATGACATGGAAGATTTGTTCCTCAACAATTTCTTCGATGATGACACTGAAGTGTCAATCGGAACACTTCTGGATGAGAAGCAAAAAGACGGAGAGTCAGTCGACAATTTTGTCAAACGCTTCCGTGACAAGGCAATTAGTTGCAAAGATCCTGTTACAGAAGAGTTCATCTTGCAAACATGCCATAATAATCTCTCCATCGATATCCTGGAAGTCCTGGGGGTTGAGCCGTCCACAACTTGGAAGGAGTTAAAATTTCGTGGCGAACAAGCTGAACACTTTCTTAAAAGAAAGAAAGTTGAGAGAGGCCAACAAATGACATCTGTAATCATTGGGAACGCAACTTTCGATCCGAAATTTCAAAAAGAATATTCATTCGAAGAGGATGAAGATCCAGCCATATTGGAATACCTCCTCGCTAATGACAAAATCGAGCTACCACCTATTAAAGATCAGGATGGAGCTAAGATGATTACGGATTCAAATTACTGTGCGTACCACAGAAGGATTCTTCATCCCACCGAGATTTGCTTTGGACTCAAAAATAAGATTCAAGCCTTAATTGACTCCGGCGTCATAACGACGAAAGAAGTCGAGTAAAGACGACCATACAACTCCAGTGGGTGCACGAGTATAAACTGTATCCCCTCACTCCAAAGAGTATACGAGTATAAACTGCTTCTCAGTCATCCAGCTGAATACAATGGTAAACCCAGCTTTACAAAGGAAGCTGGGGGTGGATGATTTATGTAACGGGTAGTTCCTAGAGAATCTTATATTCTTAAGGATAACCCGAACATGCGACTGAGGATAACGTACTCTTCGTTATACCCAGTTTTGTAAGAAAGCTGGGGGTCGATAATTCATGTAATGGGAAGTTCCTGGAAGAATGTTAAATATAATATTCTTAGGGATAACCCGATTATTATGGACAGAATGATAAATACTAAGCTCCTATTATGATTTTCGAACACTCTTTTGCTGAGATGAGATTCGATCACCTCTTTAGATCAATCTTCCCTCACAAAATTCCCATTTTGGTCAAACCTTTAAACAGTTAGGACCAAAGCCAAAATCCCCTCTCGATTCGTTCCATGAACGAGAGGTCCACAAATTGAACGATCAAACCTTTAAACAGTTAGGATCGTCTCAAATTCCCATCTTGGTCAAACCTTTAAACAGTCAAACCTTTAAACAGTTAGGACCGAAGCCAAAATCCCCTCTCGATTCGTTCCATGAACGAGAGGTCCACAAATTGAACGATCAAACCTTTAAACAGTTAGGATCGTCTCAAATTCCCATCTTGGTCAAACCTTTAAACAGTTAGGACCAAAGCCAAAATCCCCTCTCGATTCGTTCCATGAACGAGAGGTCCACAAATTGAACGATCAAACCTTTAAACAGTTAGGATCGTCTCAAATTCCCATCTTGGTCAAACCTTTAAACAGTTAGGACCAAAGCCAAAATCCCCTCTCGATTCGTTCCATGAACGAGAGGTCCACAAATTGAACGATCAAACCTTTAAACAGTTAGGATCGTCTCAAATTCCCATCTTGGTCAAACCTTTAAACAGTTAGGACCAAAGCCAAAATCCCCTCTCGATTCGTTCCATGAACGAGAGGTCCACAAATTGAACGATCAAACCTTTAAACAGTTAGGATCGTCTCAAATTCCCATCTTGGTCAAACCTTTAAACAGTTAGGACCAAAGCCAAAATCCCCTCTCGATTCGTTCCATGAACGAGAGGTCCACAAATTGAACGATCAAACCTTTAAACAGTTAGGATCGTCTCAAATTCCCATCTTGGTCAAACCTTTAAACAGTTAGGACCAAAGCCAAAATCCCCTCTCGATTCGTTCCATGAACGAGAGGTCCACAAATTGAACGATCAAACCTTTAAACAGTTAGGATCGTCTCAAATTCCCATCTTGGTCAAACCTTTAAACAGTTAGGACCAAAGCCAAAATCCCCTCTCGATTCGTTCCATGAACGAGAGGTCCACAAATTGAACGATCAAACCTTTAAACAGTTAGGATCGTCTCAAATTCCCATCTTGGTCAAACCTTTAAACAGTTAGGACCAAAGCCAAAATCCCCTCTCGATTCGTTCCATGAACGAGAGGTCCACAAATTGAACGATCAAACCTTTAAACAGTTAGGATCGTCTCAAATTCCCATCTTGGTCAAACCTTTAAACAGTTAGGACCAAAGCCAAAATCCCCTCTCGATTCGTTCCATGAACGAGAGGTCCACAAATTGAACGATCAAACCTTTAAACAGTTAGGATCGTCTCAAATTCCCATCTTGGTCAAACCTTTAAACAGTTAGGACCAAAGCCAAAATCCCCTCTCGATTCGTTCCATGAACGAGAGGTCCACAAATTGAACGATCAAACCTTTAAACAGTTAGGATCGTCTCAAATTCCCATCTTGGTCAAACCTTTAAACAGTTAGGACCAAAGCCAAAATCCCCTCTCGATTCGTTCCATGAACGAGAGGTCCACAAATTGAACGATCAAACCCAGTGGTTCAAGAAACTGTTTTGCAACCGTCGACACGTGGCCACCAACTGTTCAAGAACGTGGGAAACGTCGTGGGCGAGAATCAAGTGAATAACTGCCAGAATAACGGAGTTTGAAACGTGGGAAAACGTGGGAAAGCAGTTACATCGAAAACTGCCAGAAATGTAGACAGTATTTTACTGTCTCGCTGGGCGAGACAGCAAATTTACTGTCTCGCTGGGCGAGACAGCAAACACTGTCTCGCCCGCCGAGACAGCAAATGCTGTCTCGCGAGCACTGTTCATCCTATGGGTATAAATACTCCCTGAAATCGATTTTCTGAGAGGCTGATCATTTGGAGCACTTCAGAGCAGAGAGAGGGCAGAGTACTCGAGCTTCAGCAACTCCTTGATATTCAGGCTTTGACTTGAGTTCAAGAAGAACGACTATCTTACCTTGATAAGATATCGTTTCAATTTCTCACTTCGATAAACGAAGTCAGAATCATAAACCCTTCATGATTCAATCGGAATCTGTGATTTGGTGGTCCACGAGTCAAAGCGCTCCCGGCACAGGCAAAGATCCCACGCAAGCAGTGATCCAAACAACGATCCTGCGTTTATTTTCTCAAGAGTTGTAATTTTCTTTTTGTTGTGTAAAAGAGTCTTATAAAAAGGCTGTTTTCTTTGAATTTATTGTAATCGACCAAAGATATAATGAATTCGACAACAAACTCAACTTTTGACGAAAACATTAAACAATGAGTGAAATCAAATCAAATCAAACTAAACTCAAATATAAATACTAGCTTAATAGAATGATAATCAAACAATACAAAATGTAAAGCTAGATAGAGTTTAGAAAACTTCTCCAATAAATGACAAGAGAGAGAGAGAGATGGATTGAAGCTCAAATATCAATGAATTGATCTCCACTTCCTCTTGTGGAATTCTTCACAAACCAAACCCTTAAACAAACTTAAAACCAAACTTAAAACAAACTTAAACCCTTGTTAAACTCTTGTTTAAAAACTTCTTGGGTTAATCATGAAAGATGAGAGCAAGGGGGTATTTATAGCCTCCTAAAATCTCAGCCAAAACCCCAAAGAAATGACCAAAAAACCCATAGAGAAACAACTAAGGAACTAGCCGTTGGAACCCAACGGTCAGTTCGGCGGTTGACCGTGGAAAACTCGCGGTCGACCGCGAGCAGCAAAAAGGCTAGAGGTTGGTTCTGGACAACAGACGGTCGATCGTGACGGTCGACCGCAAAACTCTCTGGACTACATTCGGTCGACCGCCACGATCGACCGTGAGCCTGTGAAAAACTTACTGAGTCTCTGGACTCATGGGTGGTCGACCGTGGAGGTCGACCGCAAACTGACATATGAAATTCTAGGTTTATAAACAGTTTTCTGATTTTAAAATCCTGTTTAAAAATATCAAATAAATTTCAAAAAATATAAAACTTTGAGAAATGATTGTAGACATAATAATACACATGCATGCTACAAAAATAGGTTTTTAGAAAGGACCTCCCAAGTGAAAAATATCATCATTTTGCAAAATAGTCCAAAACATGAAAATGTAAACACATGAGTTTTGACACTTTAGCTTAACCATGTTTTGAAACATTACAAAATAATTTTGTGGACTTAATAAAAGATGTATATGATTACTGTTAAGTCCAAAACCTGAGAATATAAATTTTTTACAAAATTACATATTCTATGCAATATATTCTGAAACATAATAGAATATGAAACAAATAAAAATGTAAATAAATTTGTTTGTTGTTTCATATCTATGTAGCTAAACTAAAACACAATAATAAATATGAAAAAATGTAATTTCATATTTATAAACATAAAAACTATAAAATCATGTATGTATATATATAACTATATATATACATAGAAACCAAAACTAAAATGTGTGTGTATATATGATTGAGCTTAAGGTACTAACACACATAATATAAAACCTAAATTAAATTACCCAAGCTTGATCTTGATCTTCAATATAGCTCAACTTGGTACACTTGCGGATGAAGCTAGAACTTGAATCTTTAACTTTAAATTACATTGCTTCAACCACTATATCCGCCAACCTCCATTTGATATGATCGTTATGGCGTAATCCATCCAACCTCTAACATATTGTTTGTCTATAATAAATAAGAAAACACAAATACTAGACGAACAACATTAGTGGTAAATTGTTTGTTAAACATCATCAAAACAAAGAGGCCAACATTAATCACGACACGTAACCAACTCTCAAGAGTTCATTAGACTTGACAATTCTCAAGATATAACAATTGTCCTTAATTTGAGGAGTTTACTTGAATGTGATTGTTAATTATTCTAAGTCTGATCAATAATATCATAATCAAGAATTGAAATATTCCCCTTTGCGTTAGTTCTTTATTTGCACGTGTCATGTATATGCTATAATTTCCTTTAAAAATAAGACCTCGAAGTTATTAAAATGAATACATTATCGTATTGGCATCTTTTTCTACAATACCATCCAACTAGTTTGGCATGTTTTTTTAGCTCCAGTGATCGTTTGGATATTTAATCTGAGTCAAATGTATAATTAGACCTAAAACTTTGTTATTGACAAAACTTATATTCTAAGGAAAATGCTAGAAGATTATTTGATACGTTGATATAAGGATAATAATTACTCACAACCTTATGCAAGAATGTCGAGTCCACTACAAGACAATGAAATTTGGGACAAAAAAAGAAAAAAAGAAAAAAAGAAAAAAAAAAGAAAAGAAAAGAGTGGTATTACTTCAAAATATAGGAAAGAGAAAGATTGAGAGACTAAAAACTACTAGTAAAAAAGAGTTTTACTACTTTTTTTCATCGACGATGATGTTTTGGGTCTAATTGCATATTTAACTCAGAAAAAATCAAAACATTATTCATAACTAGAAAAAAAATACTACTCTGGCAATATGAGTGCACAAAAAGTACCAATCTAGTAATTAAGCCTTATTAATATGAAATACAAAACCAACCCAAAAATAATTAAAGCTCAATTAAAAAGATTTTATAGCCATTTAAGTAAATCGCTCTCCAAAACGTTAATGTTGAAGACCTGTGAAGAAGTGATGTTATGGTTGAACACAAAGGGGAATTCTTCTCGCTCAAACAATTCTCCAATGTTGAGCATGACGAGAAGAAGTTGAATGATGCTCTGGGGGTTAAATCTCAAAATAAATTCTCTCTCAAAATCCTAGAATTTGATCTCTTCTTTTCCTTTTATCTCTTTATTGTTTAATATGATCTCTATATCCTCTTAAATAGGCATTGATAGGACAAGAAAGATATTCCCAGATCAAAGTCCAAATAGGAGATTAAACAGGTTAACAATTAAGATTAAATCCGAAAATCTGCCAAAATGCATCGTGATCATCGATGGTTGATTACGATAATCGATGATTGATGCTGATCATTAATGGTTGACTGCAGTCCATCGATTGTACAAATTTTGATTTCTAGAATTAAGCGGTTGTTTACTATAGCAAATCGATGTTCCTTTGGATCATCGATGGTTGACTATAGACCATCAATGGTTCGATTTCTAATTTTTATTTGTCCAATTGTTTACTATAGTCCATTGTGAGTTGGCATGATCATCAATGGCGCCTCATGACCGTCGATGGTTCAAGGCTGAAATCAACTGTTTGTATTAATTTTTGTATCATTTTGAACTGAAAATTGTTCATACCTAATTATTCCTAAAATATACTATCTCACAAACTAATTATTAGCAAATAGGAGTTTGTTATTAATCAAATAAGAGATATTGTATGAACAACGTTACTCCCCAAGCATTGTTCTAACAATTAATACTAACCTTGATGACTAAAAAGATAAAAGAGAATCATTAGAAGTCTCAGATTTAAATCTAAACATGATTAATTTTTATACATTATATATATTACTGATAAAAATGGAACAAGAGATATTTGGTGTTTTTGCTACGGGTGGGATAATCCAAGATGACTCGGACAACGCTCTTAGTGCTTTTGTTATTCCAAACGTGGGGGAAGTTTCACCAGGTACACAAAAATTGCTCGCTACTATTAATGATTTGCGGTTTGTTATTGACTGTGCGATTATTGTAAACCATATATATATATATATATAGAAAAACTTATGTCAATCTAAGTGGACGTCCACTAAGTTTCTTAGTCATTGATGATCACTTAATTAAGTTACATTATGGATGATCCGTTCCGTTGAACTTGATCTACATATTCTAAAACCCCAACACAACAAATTTGGGGTGAATCCGTCGTGGTTTGACCCTCCGTCGAGCCATGTAAAAAATTCTATTCATTCGAAACCGTTAAAATTGATACGAGTGGATGAAAGGTCAAATCACGACGGGTTCACCCCAAATTTGGTGTGCTGGGGTTTTAGAATATGTAGATTAATTTCAACAGAGCGGATCATCCACAATGTAGCTCAATCAAGTGATCATCAATGACTAAAAAACTTAGTGGACGTCCATTTAAGTTGACATAAGTTTTGCTCTCTCTCTCTCTAATAAACCAGATAAATCTTTTAAAGAGCTGAAGTACTATATTTTAAAACTTTTTCAAGTTTCGCTACTGTGCATTTATGAAACATTGTGCTTAAAGCAATATTAGGCCTACTCCGGTGCAAGGATCCCAAGGCTAAACTGCTTCTAGGAACAACAGTACAGTACACTAGTGTGCACCGACCAGGTACTGTCAAGATCTCCTCGATCTATAAGACTTTTCGGTCAAGGCAAAGATCTCCTCGATCTGTTAAACCTTTTGGTTCAAAAAACTTTCGGTTAAAACCTTTCAGTACAGACAAAGATCTCCTTGAACTATTTAAACCTTTCAATTCAAAAAATTTTCGGTTAAGACAAAGAACTTTCGATCTGTAATAACCTTTCGGTTCAGGGCTATGTTCGTTCGGGCACAGACTAAAGCTTGCACGCTTTCAAATTCTATAACAACAACACAACAACTTAAACACTTTAATGTGTTTTTTCGTATCCTCAAGAGCTGCCCCAAGGGGTACTATTTATAGGCATCTAAGGCCAGCTCAAGGGTCACAAACAGTCATAAATATGACTGCTACAAATCATAATGGCAATTATGATTGTAACATCAAATGAATTGATTGTTGTAACTGCTGCATGCAGGCTTAATTGCTGCATGTAGTAATGCCTGAATACGAGGTTCGTGTTGAGCCTCGCGAACATGAGGGTCGCGTTCCCTCTCACGAATGTGAGGGTCGCACCCTCACGCGAACATGAGGGTCGCGTTCCCTCTCGCAAACGCAAGGATCGCTTCCTCGTGTGATCACGAGAGTCACGTTCCCTTGCTGCGAGGCAGCCAACGTGGCGCCAAAGGGCGCCACCTAGCCCCGATGCCTCCGTGCGAAATGCAAAGTGCGCCTTACAAAGTGCCACTTAGCGTCTCAGCCCGATTAGCCTTGATTCTCGACCCATTAGCCCATGGACCACGAGCCCACAGTTCCACGGGCCCACGGCCTACGCCCCACTAGAACTTATGAGGGATTAATTGAATAAAAATAATTCTCGGCTTGCCGTTGGCAAGCCTTGAACACAAAATCTTTTAAAATACCAAAACTTTAACTTTCTGCTACGGTACTAAGGATTTATAAAATATACAAGTAATTAATAAATACGTAGTTTGAAAACTCATTTTTTTCGAATGCAGTTTTGACCAAAAAATTCAACAATTCCCCACAAGTTTTTAAACTAGTATCGTGTAACCATGCCGTTGTTTCAATCGTTATGCATAAGGTAGATGTCATAAGGACTTGAATCCCCCTTAGACCAACTGAATAAAAGATAGATGCATAGTGTCACAGGGACTTGAACCAACACATGTCTAAAATCCAGAAAATTCACCAATCACACAAGATTAAATTCATCTGTGATAGTTTTTACTTTGAACCACACTTGCTTTTGCTTTTGCCTTGCACATTTATGACCTTGTGCATGTCCTGATTTCTACTAGGTCTCTAGGTATCTTTCCACAATACATCATAGGAGATGACCAAATCTTCACCCAGGCATAAGTGAGTTCTTTAGGCATGTTTCCTATCAAACATCCCGCATCTAGATGCTTTGAACTCATTAAGGCTTAAGAGCCATCCTCTCTCATGATAGGATTCTAGGTGAGTCTTTTAGGCGTGTTTCCTATCTAACACATCGTATCCGAAATGCTTTGGACTCATTAAGGCTTAACAGCCATCCCCTTTACATGATAGGATCATCAGTGAGTCCTTTAGGCATGTTACCTATCCAACAGCCCGCATCCAAAATGTTTTGGACTCATTAAGGCTTAACAGCCATCCTCTTTACATGATAGGATTTTACTTACAAATCTTACTTGACTTTTGAACCAATCATCTTGTCATTAGTAGCATAAGCTTTGAACTAATAGCTTGATGTAAATAGTAAGTATTTTTAAGACTCACCGAACTTTGCAAATCTTACTTGACTTTTGAACTAATTATCTTATCATTAGTAGCATAAGCCTTAAACTAATAACTTAATGTACATGGTAAGTATTTATAAGACTCACAAAATTTTAAGACCAATTCCAGCAGACGTCCTTTCGACTATGTTTTTTTTCAGACCTTTAGTCAAAGGATCAACCACATTCTCTGAAGACCGGATGCCAATCACAGAGATGACTCCTTGGCAAACGAGTTCTCTCAAATAGCCATGCTTTAGATGAATAGTCCGCTTCTTTCCATTGAACATCGAGTTTGCTGTCACAACACTTACTTATCACAATAGATAGTAATTGTGCCTTACAATTCTGTCAATGGAAGGTCTCGGAGAAAACAACTGAGCCACTCAGCTTCATCTCCTGAGTACAAAGTACGAAGAACTCAGATTCTATCGATGACTGTGCAGTCATAGTCTGCTTCTTAGACTTCTACGAGACGACAACTTCACCTATGGTGAAGACAAAACCTCCAGTAGATCTGCACTCATCTGGTTCTAAGCACTAACTAGCATCTGAATAGCCTTTAATTACAGCTGGATATCCAATGTAGAATAGGCCCAGACCTATAATTCCTTTCAAGTATCTCATCGATCTCTGAACAACATCTCAATGAAGCTTTCTAGGATTACTTGTGAACTTACTAATCATTCCTACAGTGAATGCTATGTCTAGCCTTGTGCAGCTCATCGTGTATATAAGACTCCCAATGATCTTTAAGTACCTTAGCTTCTCTATTGGTCTTCCAGTATTCGGTCGAAGCTTCTTTCTGTAATCATACGACACTGCAGGTCATAGCCATACTTTCTTAGCATGCTCTCAACATAATGAGATTGAGACAATCTAATACCCTCTTCAGAGTATATAATTTTAATTTCGAGAATTACGTCCGTAGTTCCAAGGTCCTTCATGCTGAACTGTGCTGAAATAATTTTTTTGGTAGATATTACTATCTTCAAATCACTCTCGATGATGAGCATATCATCCACATAGAGACAGATAACCACCACTTTTTCTTTAGCGACCTTGATGTATAGGCACTTGTCAGATTCACTGACTTGATACCCATTGTTACGAATAACTCCATCGAACTTCTCATGCCAGAGTTTCGGTGCATGCTTAAGTCCATATAGAGACTTAACAAGTTTACAAACTTTATAGCTGGAGTGTCAAGTCCTTCTGGTTTTTCCATGTAGATCTCTTCTGTGAAATCTCTATTGAGAAAGACAGTCTTCATATCCATCTGATGTATGACAAATATTTTTATCTCTATCCATACGATAAACACTCTGATGGTAGTAATCTTGCAAACTGGTGCATAGATATCAAAAAAATTTATTCCTTCTTTTTGAGAGAATCTTTTTGCCACCTGTCTTGCTTTGTACTTCTTAATAGTACTATCAGGACGAAGCTTCTTCTTGAAGATTCACTTGCAACTGATAAGCCTTGCACCTTCAGGTACATCCACTATCTTCCAAGTATGATTTTGGATCAATGAATCCATCTCATCATCTATAGCTTCTTTCTACAGAAGAACGTCTATTGACTGTATTACTTCTTGAAAAGTTTATGGATCTCCTTCCATATTATAGGTGATGAAGTCATCTCCAAAAATTTTCTGTCTTCTAACACACTTGGAAGGTGGTTCAGTAACTCCTTCATCAATGACACTTTAAGTTTCTCACAAAACTAGCTCCTATGGTGCTTCTGACGTACCAACATTCTCTGCATCCCAAGCTTCAATGATCTCTGGTACATCTAACATACTAGCATTCTCTGGTATATCTTTGAGTAATAAACCTTCATCCTTGATAAACTTGTCCTCAAAGAATTCTGTATCCCGAGCTTCAACGACGGAGTTGGTTCTAAGGTCTAGGAATCTGTAAGCATCACTATCTTCAGCAATGTCAAGAAACACACACCTGTTTACCTTTGGTCTGAGCTTAGGCCTTTTGATATCTGGAACTTGAACATATGCGAGACACCCCCTAACTTTGAGGCTATCCAAATGATCTGGATATCCCAAACATAATTGATGAGGAGTACTGTTAGTTTTGGAATAAGGTACTCTGTTCAGAATCCAGTTTTCCATCAACATAGCCTCTCCCCAATAGCAGGTAGGTAGACCAGATGTGATTAGCATCAAATTCACCATCTCGATCAATGTGTGGTTCTTCCTTTCTGCAATCCTATTGAATTGCGAAGAATACAGAGTAGTGGTTTCGGCAATGATTTCATGCTTCTTGAAGTATACTTCTGATCCTTAGATCGGTACTCTTCCCCATGTTGCTTCTAACTCTTTTCATCTGAAGTCCAAGCTGCTTCTCCACATGAGTTCGAAGCTCGATAAACTTGCTAAAATCTTTATATTTAGATTTTTGCAGGTAGACGTGACAGAAGCGAGAATGATCATCAATGAAGATGATTAAGTACTTTATGTTGTCTCGAATGACGAATCTCTTAAAGTCGTAAGTATCTGAGTGAATCAGATCCAATAGGTTGGTGCTCCTTGTGATGCTTGGAAAAGGCTTCCTTGTCAGTTTTGCTTGCGCCCAGACTTCACACTTCTCAGGTTTGTTACCCCCATATTTTGGAAGTAATCCTAACTTGTCCATGCTAGACAGTTTTCTATAATTTACATGTTCCAGTCTATTATGCCATAACATAGAGGAGTAAGTAGAAGAGGTTATTTCATTTATAATCGAGTTGAGTATAATAGTACTGATCTTATACATATCATTAGTACGATATGCATTTCGAAAATATATTTTCTTAAAAGATTGCATAATCTTTCCTCCTTGGAAATCCGACCTCATACCTGCGTCACATAGTAGGCTTCCAGAGACTAAGTTTTTGGCTATTGAGGGAACATATTTCACATCTTTTAATGTGAGAGTCTTCCCTGAAGAGAGAGTCAGCACCACAGTCCCAGTTCCAAGAATAGATATTACAGAATGATCAGCCATTGATACGTTCTCTTTGGTAGCAACATAAGAAGAGAACAAATCTCTGTTGGAGCAGACATGATAAGTAGCATCTGTGTCAAACCACTAACCAGAGATGTTGTTGGGAGTTGTCTCCCTGAAAGAGCATAGCCATACAATTGTTAACTTGATTAACATTGTGTGTTGTTCGCTTCTTTGGTGCTTTGCAGTCCTTGGCAAATTATCATTGCTTCTCTGATACGGGTGTATCTTTTTTCTTGCTTCAGGAGCTTAACAATCCTCATGAGAGCTTAAGAATAAATGATTCTCATGGTAACTTAAGAATAGAGACGTGGGTGGAGCCGTTAGTGGCGACGAAAAAGGTCAAAAGTAGGAAAAATAGAAGAATCAGGAAATGGAAGAATCAGCTCTGGTCAGTCGACCGAATGGTTGATACCGATCGACCGACAAGGCCATATCGGTCGACCGATCAACCAATGTCGATCGACTAATAACGTACACACCTATAGGGTTAAAAAACATCTCGTTGGCCGGTTGACCGAACCAAGTAGGCCGGTCGACCGAATTGGGTTCCTAGGTGAATCTGGATTCCTTTTTAACACGTTTTCCAAGTTCCATTGGGCTTGTTATTTATAAGATTTCCATCCACATTATTAGACATATAAACAGGGATTGTTTAAAGTTTCTAAAAGAATGGATTTTAAAGAGAGATTCTAATCAAGAGATTGGAGTTTAGAGAGAATATAAAATTGTTCTTTATTCTAGTGAGATCGTGAGGGAGAGATTATGTAATCTTTTATTCTTCATAATCTAGAGAATGTATTTTTCTTAGCCACTTTAATTTTTGTGTGTTCTTACTGTTATCTTCTCAACCCCATATTTAGTAATTTTGCGATCAAAGGTGCTCGTACGATGACTCGTATCAAGTTGGTATCAGAGCCACTAGATCCTATGAAGAGGCAATCCTATGTATGGTCCTTACTCGATCGCAATACAAGAAGCTAGGTGAGATACTTATTTCTTTGGAAGAGGTCCAGAAATTAAGGAAGAAGAAGATGGCTGAAAGTGACAACTCATCAAGACTTGATGCATTAGAGAAGCAGATCGAGACGATAGGGTCGACTCTCACACAACTCGTTGATCTCATCCATGGAGGGGACAAAAAGGGTGAATCTTCTTCGAAATTTAAGAAGAACCCTATGGAGTCCGATGGAGAGAGCGTGAATTCTAATTCCGACGAGGAGATAGAGATCGTTAAGACTGTTCCGCACCAAGGGGGTAAGGGTCCTTACCAGAATCTAAAAATTGACTTCAGGATAGGGATATCTATTTATGATGGGAGTGTAAACGTCGAAAGGCATGATGATTGGATCGAGCGTATGAAGACTTATTTTACTCTTTATGGCTATTCGTCAAAAGAGAAGATCTTTTTTGTAACATTGAAGCTTTTAGGGCATGCCTTGATGTGGTAGAAATCCTATTACAAGTAGGAGAAGAAAGCGATGTCATGAAACAAGTTCAAGGAGTTGCTAAGAAAGAAGTTCTACCCGGTGGGATTTCTTAAAGCACGTTGGTACAAGTGGTACGACTTGTGCCAAAGATTCAATCAAACCGTTTAAGAATACACTATAAAGTTCCAGTAGCAGGCGATGGTCCTCAACATTATGACGGAGGAGTACTCTGTTTTCATGAAGTATATGACGGGTTTGAACAAATTTATCCGAAAGGAGATAAAGCTATTCACGGTTGAGTCGATTGCAGAGGCGAGCGAGAAGGCTATTACCATTGAGAGCAAGCATAAGAAGAGAAACACGATGAAGGGAGATGCTAAGAAAGCTGGAGACGAGTCTAGTGGTTCCTAACCTAAGAAGGAGAAGAAGAAGGGTGATCCAGGAAAAGCAGGACTGATTTGTATTTGCGTTGGAAATCGATTTTATTACGGAACTCATTTACAACGTTTATCGTTTACAATAAATTCAAAAGAAGGAGCCTTTTTATAAGAATTTTCTTACACAAAAGAAATAAAAAGACAATCTCCTAGAAACACACGCAGAAGACATTTTTTATCCACTGCTTGCATAAAATCTTTGCCTGTACCGGGGACGCGTTAGTCCGTGGACCACCAAAAATCAGATCCGGTTGATCTCGTTTTACAAAGGAAGCAAGATTGAAGTAAATAACCTCAACAAAGTGAGATTACTACTCTTCTTAAGATCAAAATGAATTTTGATCTTAAGGAAACAAAAGGGAGGTTGCAGAGCTCTCGAAATCTCCCTCTTTATGCAGAAATTCGCCAAGATCTTGCTAGCCCTCTCTGCAATTCATAGGTCTGCTCTCACAAGGTCAGCACCTCGCCTCCAAGCTCTAAATTTATGATCCCCTGTGTATAGGGGCCCTGAGGGTGTATTTATAGGCTTCAGACGCTGTGTTTTTGGATAAAATTTCATGATTTGATCATATCTTTAGTTAATAATAGCTTAACCATGTTTAGGGATGATTCCAAGGTAGTTAGGGAGGCAATAGATTGAACGAATCCTGAGAAAATCATCCGAAAATATGTCGTTGGGAACTTCACTGTGCGAGTCACCTTAATATGACTCGGCACTGTTCCGAGTCACATTGAGGTGACTCAAAATTTTCGAGTCACTTCGAGGTGACTGAGATTTTCTGACTTCCCGGTTTTGGTTCTGTTTTGTCATTTTGCGCACTTTTTGATGTTTCCTTGACTCGTAAGCTTCGCCGACTCACCTTGTGCGCTTGTTTGCTTCTTTACAGCATCGGATAATACTCTTTGACTCGGATAATATCGTTCATCACCTTCCCTTCATCTCAAGCTACATGCGGTAACCTATAGGTAAATTTTTGACGCTTACAAATACCCCCTTCAAAGTGTTTTATCCTCATTCTTTTATAGAGAAGGCTGAAATACTTTGGATATGATACACTCAGCCTTTAATTCATTAATTTCTTCGGCTTTCAGTCTATTCAGTATTTTTGTCAAGTAGTCTGAAATTCTTTCGGTGCTGCATTTATCATCTGACCGTTGTCGAAATCTTGAACTGAAAACCAGTGTGTTGATTTCTAAATTAGCTCGCGTCGTTGAATCGGCGTTAAACTAACTGTCTTCATCGAGAGTTTGTATTTGAATCACGATGGAACTCCTGGGGATTATCCTTTTACCTGGAATTTTTCCTGAGACTTATTTCAACGAAATTATCAATGCGTTAACCAGCGTCGACTTTCATTACGGTGCATTGATCGGCATTGAACACAGTTTATACTCATAAGTTAACTGGAGTCTATACAGTTTAAGCTCTTAAGGCGTTGGAGCATGGAGAATCAGTTTATACTCGTATACTCTTTGGAGTTTCAGAAAATAGTTTAACCTTATATACCCATCGGAGGTTCAAGGAGATGCAGTTTATACTCGTATACTCATTGGAGTGTCAATATAGGCTTCAAATACATTGAAAACAGGCAAAAACAAGTGAAAAATACCACAAAAATGACCACTGGACCAACCCTGCATGCGAGTCACATCAATGTGACCCACACGTGTGCGAGACACGTTGAGGTGTCTCGCTCTTGTGCGAGACACCTCGAGGTGTCTCGCATAGATTCGGTGTTTGGGCTTTGTTAAATCCCCAGCTCCAACCCTTTTCTCCTCTCCCTTCTTCTCCCAAGCTCGGAATTCTTTCCCTTCAAGAATTCTAATTTCTCCCCTCTTCCTCTCTTTAAATCTGACTAACTCCAAGGATTTCTCAACCTAGGGTTTCAGTTTCTTTTGACTTTGGTTCGAGCTTCACCCTTTCTTGTTGCGGGTTCTTCTTGCCGAGCATCATTCTTCTTTAATTCAGGTAACCTCGACTCTCCTTTCTTCAATTTCTTCCCCTCTCTTGGGATTCTTGGTTCTTAAACCTTGGTTCTTGAAGAAAACTAAAACCCTAAGTTGTGAAAATCACTCAAACTTTCCTCTTGAATTTGGTAGGAATCGTTGCCTCCTCCTTCGGCGTTTGAGGCCTCTCCGAGCTCTACCTCTTTGATCTCAAGTAAGCTTGCGTCTCAAACTTCAACTTGATGATTAATTCTTGAGCTTTGATGTTTTAATCTTTGGCTTTGGGGGATGGTTGTGCCTCCTCGCTAATTGCATCACTGTTTTGATTTTCCTCTCATGTTTAACATGAACCATAGGCTTTTCTTCGTGCTTCGACGTCACGAATCAAGGATTCTTGAGTTCCCCTCTTTGTGATTTCCCAAACCCTAGTTCTTCACTCAAGGTTCGACTATTTTCTTTCTTTGATTATTGCTCTAGTTTGGCTGAAAATCAAGCTTAGGGGTTTTGGTTTCGGGTGTCCCATCGGGTTAGTTTATCCTTAGTTTGGTTTGTTACGTATGTCCTGCAAGTTTGAGTGGGAGAATTGATCTTTAATTTGGTTTTACATGAGAACTGAGCTTTTGGTTTTGTTCTCGAGTGTGAATCGAGGCTCTTGACTTGTATTTGGGATGAGAATCGAGGCCATTGCTTGGTTTTGATTGCTTGATTTTGACATTCGGGATGAATTAAAGCTTAGCTTATATTCATGTGAAATCGAGCCTAATTGAGGCCTTTGAATAACGACCAACTTGGATTGTAACCCCTCGGCTTAAGTTTGATTAATTGTCGAAGTTTGAATTTGATTTCATGTAAAAATCAAACTCGCTGATATGAACTTGATTTACCCTCTTACATTTCGACTTTGGGTGTTCCAATTAGTAACCGAGGTTGGATGTTCAGTTGTATGTACCCGAACTTTGCCTTACCCAAAATTTGTAGCTTGGCCTACGATGATGTTCGAAGCTTCAACTGACCTTTGTTGGGAATTGAACTCAGGATATTTTGTAGGTTTAATCAGACCTTTAATCGGAAAATCCTATTTTTATAGAATTTCAGCTAAATTTCACATTTTCCTTTTTAATTTCTGATTTATGTACCTCGATTCTCGATATAATTGAACCGCTAACTTCCAATGCAGATTAACTATGTCGCCGAAGAGATCGCGCCTTCTGAGGGGTCGATCAGATACTCAACCACCTGAGAGAGAGCCTTCATCATACGAGGGTAAGCTTTTACCACTTTTACTCGTGAATTTAAGATTAATATATTGCATATTGTATCCTCGTTTGCTCTCCTTTGTGAGGCATTTAGGAAGAGCTGACATCCTCCTTTGTGAGGGTCGATGCTTAAAAGATATGTTTTGCTTGGTCAAAATACGTCTTAAAGCAACAAGGGGCGATTTCATGCTGTATAGCATTCCGTAGGACGGGGTATATTGTCGCTTTATTTATGCCACAATGTACATTGTCCTCCGTGTGAGTAATACAATTGAAATCATCTCGCTAACTATGGAGCAATGACTCTATCTCACGAATTCATGAGATAAGTTCAACGCCTCGTATTGCCTTAGAATATTCTTGTAATCGTGTCTAATAAATACACATAATTTATTTCAGTTGAATTTCCTCCAGAGGCGTTCTCCTCTCACGCGATGGGTGGCCACCGCGGTGAGGTTTACGCCTCTTCTAATGACCCAATGTTCATCCCGACCACACCTTAATTTACTCCAGGTGGGCCTAAGGAAATTTCTCAGCTGGTGCGGAAGGGAGATCGTCGTACACTACGATAATTAATCACTGATGCACCATTAGTTAAAGATTCAAGTTCGACTCAACCTCTAAGGAAAACTAACTATCTGTTCGGTGATTCTGTTGAAGACCCGACCATTCTAACCCTTGAAGCTGAACAGTGGTTAAGTGATGATGGTGGCTTTAAATATCTTCCCCCGATTCCTCACCATTGTTCGCTGACTGATTTGCGAAGGCAGGCTGTAACACGGAAGATGTCATGGCATTTGACGGAGGAACATACCCATGTCCATTGCGGGTATATCACCCATTAGACAACTCCGGGCTCAAGTAACAGAAATCACATCACTGGACTACATCCTGGTGTGCTGGGTTTAGACGAACCGCGCGAGGTGAGTTATTCACAACTGCTTACACTATAAGAATCTCGCGAGATTAGGGCGAAAGATGCCTGTGACGGGTCACATGTGTTATGGCTAGGACCATTCCTTGGAGTTGAAGGTTAGTGGATTGTATGCAGCCATTCGCACCACCATGTATGGGTCGCCAGTCAACGTGAACAATTTCTTAGCACTTTTAAGAGCTCTGCAATCTGGATACAAACACTTTCTTGACTAAGCATGGAGAGTTAGGATTAGCTCTCCATGAAATGCACAAAGTTTCTGGTCCGCTGATGGTGGACATGACATACCATGAATACTTTCCCTCTAACTAGCAGTTGGATCAGATGAAGGTACGCACGCCCGCTCGATACCACACATTATGGGATCTTACGTGCCACTATCAAAATGCTCTGGCTGGTGTTGGCCCAATGGCATAGAAGAATTTTTCGTAGATAAGTCTGAAACAATTCGCGGATTATCTTTTCAAGCACCTGGAGAGTAGCTCTAGCGAGGCGATTTGTGAGCTGGTGCCATTAACTACCTCAGAAGTTAATGAATTGATCGAGAAAACTGGTGCTCAATTCTATACCATTGTTGGTACTGAGGGCAAATTTCCCGGGAGAACCAAATTCAGAACCTACCTATGGCATGCGCTAAAGCCAATTCATCCAATGACTCTTTTGTCCGATTATCTCGCACTCGGGTTAAAAAAATGTGTGGTGCCGTACCAATCTACTGATGC